>NC_048301.1:84783549-85002853 GCF_013100865.1 Trachemys scripta elegans
ATGAGTAATTTATAATTTTCTTCTGCGCACGTGCTCCTTCCCATCCTCCCCAACACACCCACACAGATTATTAAAAACAACAAGGCAACTTAAGTATCAGGGGGTAGCCATGTTAGTCTGTATCTACAAAAACAACAAGGAGTCTGGTGGCACCTTAAAGACTAACAGATTTATTTGGGCATAAGCTTTCGTGGGTAAAAACCTCACTTCTTCAGATGCAAGAAGAAGTGAGGTTTTTACCCACGAAAGCTTATGCCCAAATAAATCTGTTAGTCTTTAAGGTGCCACCAGACTCCTTGTTGTTTTTGTAGATACAGACTAACATGGCTACCCCCTGATACTTAAGTTGCCTTGTTGTTTTTAATAATCTGTGTGGGTGTGTTGGGGAGGATGGGAAGGAGCACGTGCGCAGAAGAAAATTATAAATTACTCATAGTATGGACAAAACTTGGAGCGATCACCTTCCCTTAACTTTGCCAGCACATGAACCCCCTGCCTCCTGTTTGTTGTTACATGCACAATTTCCCCTCCCATTCACTATTACATAGCATTCTTCAGGCAAATATGGCAATTGCTTGCCTAGAAAAATACTACTAGGAAAAGAATATTTTTAGCATCTGTTAATTCATTTTAGCAGCTGGCAATGAGGAGATGCTGACAGTATCATCTGACCAGTCCACTCTCTGCTGTCTACCAGCAAGTGCTCTGTGGGCCACCAGTGGTCCATGATCCATAGGTTGGGAAAATCTGTTACACAACACATTTAAATGTCATCTTTTCCCTGTAAATCATAGTAGCTTTATATAATGTAAATGTCTTTCTGCAACCTGTTAATGTTAAACAGTGTGGAGATAGGTTGAACAGAAGGAATCAGAGCCTGACAGCATTCATGCTCTTAAATTACATGTATGCCAGTAAATGAATAATTCAGAATATTACAAAGATTTCAGTTTTTGATGTTTGAACTGAAAGTACCCAATTCATTAATAATCTGAGGTGCCCAAGAGGTACATTTTTAATATCTTGCTGGGGTTCATTAGATTAGAAGAGCCAATCATACAGATCATCAACTGGTGTACATTAGCTGATCTCCATTGAAGTAAATGGACACAGGTTGATTTACACCAGCTTTAGTTCTGGCTCAGTGTCTTCTATTTAGTTTGTTTTTCAACTGGTGTAATAAAATTTGATTCAGCTAAAAGTCAGTAAGCTGCTTCTTTTGTTCTTTGCTTCTTTGCTTTGTTAAAACCATGTGTATGAATTACAGAAATTACATCAAGTAACTTTCACTTATAGCTAAATTATGCAGAAACGAGGCTTAGTCAATTGGAAAACTGTCATTGTGAGAAGACTTGTCAAGTAAATGGAGTGATCTATCGAGACAAAGACTCATGGGTAGAAGATGATCACTGCAGGAATTGCACATGCAAAGTAAGAATCTTCTAATGGGTGTAAGGGGTAGGATGCCTAATTATAGTGTGAATGGTCCTTGAATACATAATACCAACTCTGAGATTTATTATCTTTTTAGTTTGCACCCAATGACAATGTGAACAATTGAAAGAAGTAGCAAAGAATTGCCATTTCTTATATGAATACTTAGTAAATAAAATCTGCTTTCCCTGGACAACTCTCTCATTTGTTCTAATTATATCTGGAAGAAGCTCACCATTTTGCAGGGGTGGAGGGTGGGAAATCATGGTGTTGTCTCTGTTTGGTTCAGAATAGTTTCACTGGATTGTGTGTGTGTGTGTGAGAGAGAGAGAGAAAAAAAAAGTATTATCTTAATTTTATTCATAGGTGCTCAATTGCATCCTGCATGGTAACAACATGCAGATTCTGTTTTGGGTGTTTATCATTTTGAAAACCTGTGGAACAGAAGAGAATTAGTATGTAAGTCTTGTCTGGTTGAAATTATTTGATAGATATCTGAAGAGAGCCTTTGTTTGCCTGAGAAAATAGAAAACTGATTGTTAAAATTTTGAAGATGATTGACAGAGCCTGCAAAAGGTGGTGTTTATGTTCTTGTAAAGATGGTATTATTTTTGTCTAATCCACGTAAATAGCACGCACAAGTGGGATAAAACAAAGATGTATATCAAAATGGTAATGGGGGTGGCTTTAATTCATATGGGTAGCAGTCAGATAAGAATTGTTGCTGTAGGAAGGATTTGAAATCTTTAATGCTACTTTTATTTTCTGGTACAGTATAAAATATAAACTAATACACACACATCTGAACTTCATTTTTCTAACCTTTGCTTAGAGTGGAGTAGTGGAGTGCCGAAGGATGTCCTGTCCCCCTCTGAACTGTTCTCCTGACACCCTCCCAGTGCACATGGGAGGCCAGTGCTGCAAAGTATGCAGGTGTAAGTACATTACATTTGATATTTTCCTCCCACCTTCTTTTTAACTGGAATCACACTTGCCTTGAAACTAGGAGCAGCTGATTTGTTTTCCCCCTTGATTTTTCACGGTCCCGATAAATTAATGCAGGGAACATGAGTCATAGTGGCAGCTTTAGTTAAAAAATGAATAAATAACTATTGGCTGAAAAATAAAAGAATCATCTAGGAGATACAATGCAGTACTGCATGTTTCTAAGACTATATTGCTGCATTCTATTGGCATTAAAAAGGCCATGCCCTTGTTTGTACATCTCCAAAGGAAAAATGTCTGGCTTCTACTAGTATCTGTTAAACCCAATTGATGTTAACTAGTGTGAAGCAGTTGGTCTGTACTTACCATAAAGAGGGGTAATAACTTAAAGTTTGGTTATTTGTCATCCTGTTCTGAACTGAAGGTGGTTCTTTGGATATTATAGGTTTTTTGTTTTTTTTAAATAAAATGATGTAATCAGCAGAATAAGGAAAATTCATGGTCTTATCTAGCCTGTAATGATCTATGTTGTGTGCAGTAGTAGTTTATGTAATTTATTTCAGACCAAATTAATGTGGAAAAGAAGATGAGCAGTAAATTCTGTAGTTGGCCCAAGTGATGAAATTCTCTTATCTCATCTGCAAATGGAAGCCCTATGTGAAAAAAGTGTTTAACACTCAGGACTTAAATGGCGCTGAGGGACAAAATCAATTGAGCATGTGTGTGTTCAAGTACACAGGACTAAATTTCTTCTTGCTCTCACGTATGAAGAAAAAGTGAGACCTTTTTTCCTTATCTCGCCAACCTACACATTCTGGGCACAGCTCTTCTCCATTCAGACTAGTCAATGATGTAGCTGTTGACTGATTTAGGATTAATTAGAACCCTAACCCCCCCCCCCCAAAAAAAAAAATCCCAGAAAAAAATCAGATTGTCACTCTTTGAATTCCCCCTTCAATTCCAAATGGACATCCATGAATCCTGTCAAAAAAAGTATGCACCTATTCTGTCTAGTCATGAACATGTGCACAGCTCACATCTTTTCCTCCATTATACACTGGCCCATGAGTAATCTGTGCACAAAAGGACAAATAATTTATGTTGTAAAACCTGTGGATCAGGCCCCGACTCCCAACTTTCACCTCCCAGAACACAAGTACTTGTGATTCACCTGCTGAGAGTTTGTGAAGGGTTCTTTTCGTGGATCTGAGAGCTTGAGCATCTCTGTCTGGCTCTGTCTTGTGTATTTAGCAACAAATCCCAGCCAAAATTTGGCTCACAGGAATTCTGAAGGACTAAACTGTAGATTAAATGCAAGTCCCAAAGTGTAGACTGTGTTTCTGATTCTTTAATGGAAAGATGAACAAGCTCACGCTTAGTCAGTGATTGGCACCAAACTCAGCTTGTTATTCTGACAAGGACTCAGCATGTCAGTCAATGGAAAAAGATGTATGAAAGTTGATTGAAATTGATTGTAAGTGCCAGCTCCTTGACAGAATGATATGCGAGGGCCACAGTTAGTCATTTTTGGGTATGTAGTGGCAGCCACTGAGGCTATCCACATTATTACACTGCGGGTGTTGATTTCTCTGCAGTTTCCTCATTTAGTCCTGGATAGAATCATCAATTGTAATTTTCTGTCTCTAGGAGTTATTGAACAGCTTGATGGTTCTTTTTTTGTATCAAAGTACCAAGCAGTTCTCACACATAAAATGTTTAGGGATTTTAAAATTGGTGTTTCTGCTTTCTTCTCTGCCATCTTGTGTTAACCTCTCCAAACCAGCCTTTGGCAAGAAGACTAAAACTTTATTTGAAGCCCGGTGTCTCTTTTCTGTTGTAAAATTCCTCACTTTCTCTTCTGTCCAGTGTAAGTCCAGCCCTGGGCTACAGGCAGTCAGGTGAGGCAATAGAGAGAGTAAAAATACATCACTCTAGTTCATCTTTCCCAAAACAGTCATCTTGATGCCATGTAGTGTGTTTCTCTGAAGTGAGATCACAGTTGAGCTCATACTGAGCAATATAAAGCTAGGGCCACATTTTCAAAAGAACCTTCTGCATCCTCTTTGGATACCTAAATGAGGTGGATTTTGAAAGTGCTCAGCACCCAGCTTCTCATAGTGGAAGCTGAATTCTTTAGAAAATCTGGTTGCTTTTTGTATGGTGAGAATTATTTAGATTCTCTCATTTCCAGCAATATGAACACAGAGAGAGAATTCTGGGAGACAGGATAGTGTCTGAAAGACTTTATGGGTTATTCTAACATTTAGAGATATTTGGATGGAAAGTGCAACAAAAATCAAAAGCAATTTATTATGTAATATCTCTTTGGCACCAGAAGCAAGGGAAATATACAATTGTCATCGCAGTATTGAAGAAGGCAGGTGAGGAAGGACCATTACTGGATATGCCGTAAATGGCTTCATTGAGAAGCAACGCACATCTCTCAGTTCTATAGACAAATGTCAAGTCTTACTGACATATAGCATAGGACTCTAGGTCCCCAACCAGTGCAATAGGGTAGATGCAGGCCATACTTCGCTAGTCATTCCTCAAGAGAGTTGATGATGGGACTTTGGATCACTGTCCAATATACAGAAAAGACTGATATCAGTATAAGACAAGAATCATGGGCTTCACCAGTGATATAGAGAGTAGTGTGAGAACAGTGGGCCTCTTAACATTGTGTATGTGTGTGGACCTAGAATTGTTGGTCAAATTGTGTATGTTTATTTTGGGTACCAATGTTATCCCATTGGAAGGAAGGTGTACAGGACCTTGGGACATTCCTGTGTGTTCCTCAGATTGTAAAATCACCTCTAATTTGGTGAGAGTCCTCTCAGAATCTTCAGACAAGAAGGAAATTTGGACCCATCAAATATACAGACACTTGCACGGATGGCAGCCTGACAGGTTAGGCATATATTTGTGGAACAGTTTTCCATAAAAAGATTGGAAGATTTAAGAAGGAACTGAGCATGTGTCCTGCAGGCTGGCCACAGTTGTGTACTTAAAGAATAAGGCTGGCACACAAAGCAAGAGGATGATGAAAGAAATGTCTCTTCACAGCAGTGGAGAAACATCTGGCGTAGACAGAGAGGTGTCTCTTGGAGTTAAGAGTGGTGTACTTAGCAGTCGGTTGCATAAGCAGGCCAGCTGGCTTAGTTGGTATTGGTTGCACCTGTGAGAGTGAAAATTAATAGTACATGGAATTCCAGGTTCCCTGCTGCCATGAGTGTGCCACAAATTGTTTTGTTTGCTACTCAGAAGAATTGGAAAGAAATTCTCTGTCACCAGATAGAAGGAAACATAGGCCTGGGCAACAGGGACCTTCTCATGATGCTTGGATTGGAAGCTAGTTTATCCGTGAGTCTTTAGTACTGCAGTGACAGTGATGAGCCAAGATGATATTTGTGGTCAGGATGAACTGGTTCATTGAATTCCTACAACTTGCAGTGGAGGAACACATGATGTTGCTCAGCATGGATGACGATAATTTGTCTTTCATACTAGGATCTCAAAGTTTCCCCTAATCCGTTATGCTAGTCTATCAATTCTAATGTACTTATTTGATCCCCATCATAATAGTATCGGAGAATCTCACAATTACTCATGGATTTTATCATCACGACTTCACTGTAAAGTAGGAAGTAGTATCCCCATTTTACAGTTGGGAAATGGAGGCACAGGGTAGATTAAGTGACTTGCCCAAGATCACAGTGGAAGTCTATAGCTGAGAATTGAACCCAGATCTTTTGAGACCCAGTTGAATGCTTTGTTCACTAGAATATCCTTCCTAGGACTCTGGATCTAGCTATTTCTGATTTAGAGTGATATTGGAGAATCCCCATTCAGTCTAGAAAGCTGCCTCCTTGCTATAGAATATGGGAGCTTTTAAGAGGCTATTTTGACAGACAGCTCTAGGCGCAACAGAAGGAAGGTGTAAATATCTGCAATTAGGAATCTGGGGGCTGGGGGAACAATAGAGAGATTTTTAGGGTCACATCCCAATGCAATCCATTCCAAAAGGTAGTCCAAAATGTAGTGTTGCAGGCTGTATTTGTCCCTCCATTGAGCCTTGGCATGAGCCCTCCTTGTTCCATCTGTCTGTTAAGACTATTTCTGACAGTAATTTTTTTCAGTTTGTAGAGTCAGTGAGTTTCAGGCTTTGACTAGTTTTGAACCATTTCTCCAGTTTCTCAGGGACAAAGCTGTGTTAAGGATTCTATCCTCATTTGTCCCTAGGTACAGTCTGGAGGCTTAACTGAAACCCATGCACCTGCCAGTCTCTTGACATACAATGCACCAATGTCTGTCTGTCTGATTTTGAAGTGCTTTGAATACCTGATGCAGACATATAGTAATACAAATGCACTCTATCTAACAAATGGGAAGTCTATGCTGCGAGTGATTCTGTTAATGAATTGGGTTCAGTATCTCCTGAATAATGCTTTATTCTTGTTATCACTTCAGGTCATTAATAGGCTAGTTTGTCAGTATGAGGGGTATAATGTTTCACAATAATAGTTTTTTTTTTTTAATGAATGTACTATTGCACTCAAAATAAATGAAAACAATCAACACTTACTTCAAGTGAAGGCAAAGGACTACATCATATTTACCACAGTAGGCCTGTATTTGCCTATGTGTATATGTATTGATTTTACTTATATTTATATTTTGCAGTCACTTTCTACCAAAATATTAATTTTGGGCATTTTTTTTTTTAATTATAGCTAAGTGCATCTTTGGAGGCAGAGTGTTAGCAGAAGGTCAGAGGGTTTTAACCAAGAGCTGCAGGGAATGCCGAGTAAGTTTTAATTTTATTAACTTCTACTGTTTCAATAAATATGCAGTGCCCATAAATTACAATGATAACCTGGTATATTACTTTAGTTTTCCTTCATGCATATGTGTTATCCATTCTTTTCTATCTCTGACCATAACTTCAGTGGAAGCCAGACATACACAGACAAAGCTGGAACATGGCCTATTTAGGATAATAAAGTGACCTTTCTCTTTGCTCCTTACCTGGGTTGTGGGAAGAGGTGTCATTTTAGGGCAAGATTCTGATCTCAGCCACATTGGCTTAAGTCCCTGAAGTTACTTTGCCTTCTTGTTTCTGAGCCTTTAGGGTGAACTGTGGTCACCTTTTCAAGCTTTTGTCTGCAACCATGAGGGCTAGAAACATTTTTTTTTTTAAAAAGAAAGCTGAGTTCCTCATGTAATCTCTTGATTCCAGCATCTGAACCATTAAGAAAAACACCGAATATGGTGAGACTTATAATAAAACTGACAATTGGCAATGGTGCTGGCAAACCTGCTCCCTCCATGAGGTCCAGCAGCCAAGGCTTATGTCAAACATGCAGCAAGGCATCAGGAAGCTGGATGCCTTGAGCTGCAGCTGGGCCCGCAGGCAGCCAGATGGCTTCTCTGTCTTCCTCACTTTGCCAGTTCCTGGCCTGCCAGGAGCAGCAGAGAGGAATGAGGTAGCAGTAGTGCCACCCAAGCTCCACTGCTGAAAATCAGGCCCTTTAAGGTGCCCAAAACTGAGGCACTGAAATCACTGGTCACATTTGAAAATCTTGGCCATCTAATCTCTCTACTTTGTTTCATTGGTAATTCACCTATCATCACAGTATACAGAATTTAAAATACCTAAAAGATAACAAACAAGTCTCATGTAAAGCGGAAAAAAATTCTTAAATAAAAATCTGGAGTGAAATAAAATACTTTAATTCCTACAAGTGCTTATGTAGCTTAAGAAAGGAAAAAGCAGCTGTACAAGCTTGAGTTTAAATGTAGTGTCTTTTCCTTAAATGGTGGGAATAGAAGTGTCCGAGTAGATTAATTTTAGATTTGAGTTTATAGTGTAAAAAATGAATTTAGCTTGCTGCCCGTCACTTTACTGCTGTTGTTAGTAAAGATTGCTAGAGCTGTGGATAGAAAACTGTGTGACCCTTGCTGTCAGATACATTTTCATCAGTGTCATTTTTTAAAAACATTTATTTATTTTCAGAATGGAGTTTTAGTAAAAGTAACCGAGACCTGTCCTCCATTGAACTGCTCAGAAAAAGATCACATTCTTCCAGAGAACCAGTGCTGCAGCGTTTGCAGAGGTAAGCGGCACGTGCTTGGATGGAATGTAGTCATTGGGTCATTTTGGGGATATGTTGTAATGAACCACGCCTCTTTAATTGATGGCACGGGCTACTTACATAAACCTGTGCTTGTAAACAATGTTCTCTATAAACCAACCTGTGCTGTTCCTTTGGGAGGATAAATTTACAGGAACAAGGCAGTAACTTTTCTGGGCTAACGAGAAAGAGGACAATGGACACAATGTCTCCTGTTGCCTACAAGACCCAGTTAATTATTAGTTATGTTTAAAATCGGTATGTTCTGAGATGCTAAATTCAGATCTGAATGTCCGGAGTTCTAAGATGTTTGGATATGGGATTTTTGGTTGGCCTATTATAGAGGTAAGAGCTAGTGCGAAGTTCAGATCTCAGTCCAGATCCAAACTTCGAAGGTGCTTGGATCTGGGGTTTTGTTTTGTCATATTGCTTCCTTAAGGGAAACTTCCATATTACTCATTAAGGGAAAACTCTGTTTCTATCTCTATATCTAGATATATAGCTTGCAAGATAAGGGCCTTAGTCAATAAATATTTAATTAGTGTATGTGTATAATTAAATATTAACTGACGAAGGCCCTGACCTTGCAAGCAACTCCATGAGGTAGCAGGGGCCTGCACATTTGAAGTAGCGTACAGGATTGGTCTCTAACCATATAGACATCATCAATTTTTAAGCTGTTTCTAAAAACACGTGTAGCTGTTGAAGTAAGCAGTAAAAGTTGCTGCTGCCTATCTCTGAGGGGTCGCTGTCTTAATGACGCTTTATAGCAGGTGGTCCAGTTTGATCTAGTGCAGCTTCGTTACTTAAAAGCATTGGAAATTTGCAAACTTCAAAGAAGAAAGATAAGTTCTGTAACTATAGAGGTAGGTTATATTATTGTGGATACTTTTTTAGGTAGTCAGCCTAGGTGTATTTTTTTAATTCTATTATACAATGCCATGAACGTGCATGCCTACAGGTGGTTTTCAGACATAAAAGAAGGAAAAGTCCCTGCAACTGCTATAAACTCTGATTTCTAGTGCTATCAAATGGTGATGCTGACGTTCAGTCCTATGCTGTATTATCAGAATGTTAAGATGGCAGCTTCCTCTCAGATTGTTTATTTCTTGTTCTTTTTTTATTCGTTTTGTCTTCCTTATAACTGGATATACTGAACAGAATTTCTAACCTATTACACTGGGGTTTTTTCTTTAAACAGAACACATCTGTTGGGTTACCTCTTGAATCAGTTAGAGAAACCTGAAGAAATAGCAGTTTATGATAACATTTCGGGCTTCAGTTCCCACAAGTGTGAACAGGTGGGAAGCACGTGATTCTCTCTGTGGGTTTGATCTGCAGTGTTTTAGCATGCTATCCCTGGTTCAGCAAAGCATTTAAGAACTTGGATTGGGGCAGAGCGCCCAGTAATCTGCAGGATCAACTGTTCTTTGAGCCTGTAGTCTACTTGTATTGTGTGAGAGAGAGATTTTGGGGCAAATTTGAAGAAATGTGATATTTAATGTAGTCATTTGGAATCATTGCATTAACTGAAGTCCTAAATGGAGAGTTGTAGCAAATATGCAAAGAAACATACAGCAATTTACATTTGCCTTTCCGAATATATTTAATCCAGAAAACTTCAAAAAAATGATCAGTTGGATTTTCCAGTGGATGTTTATTGGTAACCAATAAAGTGTCATCCATAGTTTAATGGTAAATCAATCAGTTTACACTTATTGAACTATAGAGCAAGTCTTCATTTTTGCAAGTCTCTGTCAATTTATGTTTTTATTAGGGTTCAGTCATTTTATTTTAAGTGCTTATTTAGTACAGCAGTGGGCACTATGAAAAACCCAATGGTAGATAGGTAGGTTCTTACACCACACCTATCCAATGCTATCATATGCTTTCCTTCTTTTTCTCCTTTTCCGCTGCCCTCCCCAACATTTATTTGTCCAAAGCTTCTTATGGTCAGGTTCCGTCCCTGCTGCCAGAATTTTGGCAGGAAATAGAGTTCATTGTGCGTTGCTGGTTGCTGAACTATAGCAAAATTATTTACAGTCTCATGAATGAATAAATGTGGGGAAAGGGAAAAAAGAGGGAAGAAAATATGAGAGCGTTGTGATAACAAGTTCTTACACCATACGTGTCTACCACATGGTTTTTCATAGTGGCCATATCTGTACTAATTAAGTGCCTAGAATAATATATGAGATCCCACGGGAGAAGAAAAATCTGTTGTTTACATAGATTCACATTGTGAGTCAGCAAAGTACTAGTGAAATACTGTAATAGACCCAGCTGGTAGACTTGCTACTCGCTCATTATTGTTGAAAATGATTAGAAAAAGTCATTACTGCAGATAATTCTCTTTCTCTCTCTCTCCCTCTCCTTTCTCTTTCTCCCTCCCTCCCGCCCCACACATTTATAATATAGTGGCATCTAACTTATTCATATGATATCATTTCTGTGTTTTATTGAAATGAGTACAGTATAGAAGATGTAGTAGATCTAATAGAATAAGGAGTTTTCCTGTACAGTGACACTCTCTAGAATAAAACGTGGGGCTAGACCCCGCAAATAGATCTGCCTGGATGCAGGGGTGTGCATGACCAGAGCCATGTGCAGGATCTGTTCCTGACCAATGACTAGTAATATATCCAGCTATTGGGTTCCTCACCTGACAATGCATCAGCAGAGCGAACATTGATGTAAAAGTACAGTTGTAGTGTATAGCCTATACGTTATAACCTTGACTGGGAAAATTCACAGCTGTACTATTAGACACAACTTGGGCTTGTTTTAAAATCAAAGAAGAAATTTTCAGCACAAAAGGACCAAATTTGTAACTTATTTTCACAAAACTGTATCATTTTTAGTGTCACCCTAGGCTTATTTTTATTGCCAAAAGGCAAATACAATAATAACAGCAAAATAGTTTGGCAAAAATGTGTTGTGCCTTTTTAAAATGTTGGTCTCTTTGCTAGAGATAGTGAGTCATTCTGAATGATAGATTGGATCCCACATCTCCTTCCCTTGTCCGATGAGCGGTTCAAATAAAGTTTCACAAGGGTTTTTTATGTTGCTGCTACTTAGTTTCTTGTGTGTCGCCAACCCCAGCAAACCCAGATTATTCAATCATCCTTTCCTCCTTAAGAGAGTGGGGGAGGGAGAATAATGAAGTGGTGAGAAACGCTCAGTTTCTATGTGAAGTAATTTCTATTCAGTATCTAGTAATATGGTTTGGCTGATGGATTTAGATTGGCTACTGACACTGGTTGGCAGCAATTGTAGAATACTCCTGATGAGCTGAAATGTGCATTTTATTGAAGAAAACAGTGGTGTAAGGCAAAAATATGGCTTCTGTCACCCTTACATTTATTGGTTTAAAAAAAAATGTTTCTGATTTTTCAACTGCAGCTCAAGGAGGCACTTCAATTAGCATATTTCTTATCTCTCCCTGTCTAGCTGTGAGGCTCAAGATTTTTCTGACTAGAAGAAAAACTGAGTGCATTTTGCATTCTCAGAACCAGAAATAAAACATTTCTTGTGCATTGCTGTGGGAATATGAGCTGTTTCAAGATTTTAATTTTATTAAGACTCTGATGGAGGTTGAGATGTATGAATTAGTTACTTCCTACACATAGGTACAAGAATGCTTAAGATTTAAAAAGTGCTTTATATCCTCAAAGCACTCTTCACACATTAACTAATTGAACCTTGAAACACTTTTGTGTTGCTACATAACTACTGCACAACACAGATTTGTTGAAATAGTTTCCACATACATTAAGAATTAGTAAGGATGTTGTTTGATGTCACACCTCTGAGCTCGGGATCCGCAATCTCCAAAGATATGAAAGGAACCAGAAGAGTCTAGCTGCTCGTGGCCTAGTAATACTACTTCACATCATGAAAGGCTAAGGTTACTTGTTCACAATTATATGATTCTTCATCTGAGTTTGCCCTCTGCTATTCAAGCTTATGTAATAACAGTTGACATGAATTTGCATTTGTAACAGTTTTGAGGGTGAAACTACTTTTGACATGTAGAACATTGATTAACCCCTGCAAATGAAACATCACCCAGACTTTAAATAAACATTAAAAGCCTCTGAAGTATGGAACAGTCAATGAGTATGATTTCTCCATAACAACCTGTGGGGAAGCAGGTGGTAGGATAGATAGCCAGGAATTTTGGGAAGTGTAGTGAGAGCACCAGCGAAACAGCTAGCAAAGCCCCAGAAAGAGGAGCAATTTAGATGAAAGTTAAACTAGGTCCTGGATATGTTGCTTCCAGCCCAATACAATGGGACTTAAGCATGTAGGTACTTTTCAAAAACTCACTGGGTGCCTATCTGCATCTTCAGGGACCTACGTATCTTTTAAAATTTGGCCTGTTGGCCCATATCTACAAAGATATATAGGCTTCTAACTTCCTTTGAAGTCCATGGACGTTAGAAGCCTAAATACCTTTATGGATCTGGGTGATAATGTCTAACTTTAAATAACCTACTTTGAAATTGTTAGTCCTAGACAATTGTGCAGTTTCTTCCTGGCACCACACACCTCAAGCATGAAATTTGATTACTTTTATAGTTAGTTTAACTTATTGGTCACTATGCAGTCAATAACATCAAGGGACAGGCCCCATTTAGTAGAAATAGTAATAAAAAGACACAAATATGCTCTCAGTGGGGGAAAAAAAATCAACTGTAAATCAAGCAAACAGTCAACAACATTGACAAAGGAGGTTGTAATATCAGAAATATTTGGAAAAAGAGAGGTCATCAGGGTCATGAAAAAACTAGACACTGTCTTCAGTATTTAATCCCTCTCATGATAGTATTTAATTGTATTGTAAAAGTCTTGAATGACTTTGGTGGGCTGTTCTGCACATTCCTGAGTGTGTGTGTGTGTAATTAGTTCCTGACATCTGTTGTAAATGTGTTTATCTGTAATTTTAATTCATGCTCACTTGCCTTGTCATCTGTGTTAGACTGAAATTAGTTGAGATTATCAGTTCTGTTTAAGATTTTATATGATTCTGTTAAATCCTCTCCAAGTGCCTTTTTGCTGGGATACAATTATTTTCTTTTTAAGCCTTTTCTTATATCAAGAGAATGGCCAACAGTATTGGATCAGACATTCCTGAATATTCTGAAACCTCGACAGTTCAGTTTTTACCTACCCAATGTGGGCGTATGAACTCTATAGTTCACTAGCCCTATTGGAAGCTGGGAATTCCAAGATCACATGGCAATTCAGATGATGGCTTCTACTGTGTTCAATAATTTAAGGAACTGGAAAAATGCATTATTACTGCAGAGATCTAATCAAAATTTGCTATTTGTATTCTTTTGAATTCATTATTTACTTGTTTAGTGCTCAGTAATTGCCATCATGAATAGATATGTACCAGCCCCATTCATCAAAGCATTGAAGCCTCTGCTATCCCTGTATAGTAAAGGATTTAAGCACATACTTAATCAACTAATCAATGAAATGTGCCTAACTTTAAGCATGTGCTTAAATCCATCCATAGTCAGCAAAGCACTTGAGCACATGCTTAAGTGCTTTGCTGAATCGGAGCCTCTAGGAGTGAGAAGAGCATAAGAATCCCCATTCCCCCCCAGTACATTCACACAGCAGGCACCCATAATTTGGCTGCTAGCAGGAGGGTTTGAGTACTGCTGACTGCAGTACTCCAGGCTCCAGAGAGTCTAGTAGGAATGTAGAAATGGTTTCATTCCCCTACACACAGATCCAGAGCTGCAAAGATGTAGAATGTAGATATGCATCTAGAAGAGACATAACTGTATTTCCTAGGTATGCTCCCCTGGCCTGTTAAACCTACTTTTGCAGGCATTCTTCCTCTGCACATGTAAAGTCCCTGCTCAGGGGATGCTCCTTATCTGACTCTCAAAGCCACAGTGCAGCACTTAATATTTTGTACCTTAATGTACATTCCTTGGCTTTCTAGCATCAATTTTAATTTGTTCTGTAAAAGCCTAGTGACAGATGGTGGATACAATATATATTCCTTCACAAACAGATTTTGCCACTTTCCATTTGTTAAGGTTCTTAACAAGTTTAGTCAAGTGCTTTGGGAAATGAGAAGTTGAGTCTAGCAGCAGGCGATATACTTTATAATCCAGGTCTGATGCTTGTGCTTCACAAGCCACTTGTAATAACAAATATTAAACCAGTCTACAGATGGACTAGGGTGTACTCCTATATTTAGGAACTCACAGTGACACAACAAGAAAGAGTTCTCTAGAGTCTCTAATTAAATATATTTAAGTTAGAGAACTAGAACATTAATTTTTTTTGTTCTGCCCTTTTATCACAGCCTCTAAGCTTGGGAAAAAATGATATAAGAAAGAGGCTGATTTTGAGAAGAATTGAATCTCAGATATTGTTGATAACTAGAAGGGGAACAAAAGAATCGAGGACTTGCCTAGAGAACTTTACAAGGTAGCAATTATAATGGTCCAAGATAGGTAATTAGGAGAGGGCACATCTATATCAAATTCCTTCTGAATTTCAGAGGTGGCAAACAAGCAAGAGACAGTCCTGTGATACTGAGAACTAGTCAAGGACTTTAGACAAAATTCTGATTTAGAGCTGGAGAGTGGAAGAGATGATGAGCAAATCAATCTACTGACTCCTGACTGACCAGAAAAGGGAAGCATCACTTTTGTAAGTGTGTCGCTAATGAAGAAAAGTGCAATCACCCGGGTAAAGAGAAAATAGAAATCACGTCCAGGGCAGAAATCCAGATAAATGTAAGGACCACTGTTACTAGAGAAACATGCTAAGCAAGGTGAAATTTACTAAGTGTATATGTTTTGGATGAGAGAGAAGTGGTATACCTAACAGTAAATCCTAGTGTAGTGTTATCTGCCCAGTTAAAGTAAAGCATTTTCCTACACTAGGTATGCATATGAAGAGGGTTTAGCACTCTAGGTAGCAAAAAATGGTGATATCCTTATTGATTTTATGTGACACAGCAAATGTTATAGAATTCCTTGTCTCGAGTATGTTAGCTAAAGGGCAAACAGAATTTTAATTAATTAATCCTAGTGAAAGGGTAGAAATTCAGTGTCGTTTGGATAGATGAACTTAGTGTTCAGTAGTGATTATAATTACTAAGGCAAAAGCGAGGGGTCAAATCCTCTGAGGGCCTAAATGGGTGAAGTCAAAAGCACACTGCCCTTTTACACCAATAGAGAAGTTAGCCAGGATTGATAAGGCTTTATTTGGAATACCTGAGTGTTTTTTACCAGACTCTGAAATGAATTTAGACTAGAAAGAATATTTGCAATTTTATTAAAGGAGGCAAAAAAAAAAAAAAAGACACAGATCTATTTTGTTGTAAGCAGGATCATAGTGAAAGAGCAAGCCAACTGTTATCCTTGATTACTATTAATAAGATTAGTCAGAACATCAGGAATTTAGATAGACGTTGGCACTTGGAAAGTGCCAAAGTGTTACTTTTGCCAAGTGACTTCACACTCTGATGACGGACGTAAACCTTTCAAGCTACAAATAAAAGAGCACAAAAGTGACAAAATGTGTGTAAGGGTTTTAGTTTATTAATTGGTATTTGGAACTAATTTTATTTTTGAACATACATAGCCAGCCTTGGGGGTAAGCCCATGAATACTTGCTTGGATTAGATAAAAAACATGTCATTTCATAGATGCTAAGGCTTTCAAAAGTTCCCCAAAGACTGTCTAGGCAATGTAAGAGCAAGGGGTATGAAAAATCCAGTATATAAGTCTTAGAACTATCGGTTTTCTTCTATTTCTTAGCTCTCTGTAGGGGAGCTTATGAAGCTTTAGAATCACTGAACTAGAACTTTTACAGAGGGAATCTTTGCTCCATTCCTTTTCTAACCAAAATTGGCAGCACTAGAGTTGTACATTTCATACAAGCCCAAACTATGCCTTGCTCCTAAAGAACAGGGCCTGCTTGCAAAAATGAAGTGTGGGTTAGAATCATGATAAATTTAATAATGGCTTATTGGGAATTTTTGTATAAAATTTTCAAAGGTGTGTTTACATCAGAATCTCATGATATTCTTCGGATTCTGAGATGTGGAGTTCAAAGTCCATACTTCTAATTGTATAATAATTCCCTTTTATTGGGAACTCTGAGTCCAAAGAAATGCATCCAGAAGACACGGGGCCAAAATCCTATTTACCTATCACTGCTCTGTAACAAAAGGAAATGGAATTTGGCCCAAGAAAATAAAGAAACAAAACAAAAATGAACAAAAACCCCTACCATTATCATGTTCTCTAATCATAGAATCATAGAAATATAAGGTTAGAAGGGACTGCAAGGGTCATCTAGCCAAACCCCAAGATACAGGATGTGTTGTGTCTAAACCATCCAAGACAGACTGTCCCTTCAGTGACACTGGTGTAACTCCAATATAATGATGTGAGTATTACAGAATTATAATTGAGCACATAATTTGGATCTCAACAGAGTGAGTGAAGAGAGAGATTTTGAGACTTTGGGTTCACTTCATGTACATTTTGTTATGAAATTAATAATGCAATACACCTCTACCCTGATATAACGTGACCTGATATAAAACAAATTGGGTGGTGGGGTAAATCCATCTTGATAGAAAAACTCCACTACATTGGAGTCACTACATCACAGCAAAATTAGAGATAAATTATATATTGTAAAAAAAAATTTTTATTAGTATCATTAATATTATTTTCAGGATAAATGATGGAATGGAACCCAGCTGGTCTGGCATGTTAATGTGTAGCAATATATTTAAGGAAGTCTTCCTTTTCAATAAATCTTCCTGTTCTAATGCAAAATTTCATTTGCTGTTTGTGCTCTTCTAACCAAACTTTTGATTCTCCATTATCATATACAAATTTGTTGAAAAATAGCAATTTAGTATGGCTTAATAGTAACTGTAATTGCAATGATGAATTGTGTCCTGGAAAGGTGGATAGAAAGGAATGCACAGCATCTTTCCTTGGTCAATAAATACAGTAGCATTCATATTTGCTTGGGAGTTGGCTACCCTCCATACCTAAAACCTGAATACTGTTACCAGAGGCATCTAAGATTGAAATGATATTCCCCATAATGAAGTGGATTCAGAAAAGCTCATTTAGACCAGTCTTTGCCAGGCGAAATGAAAGGAGAATTCCACATTAGAATGCCTGGAGGATAGCATCGCAAAACTATACAGAGTGTGGCACAGTGAGGTATACATATTAATACTGATTATTTGAATTCAGCATGTTCTAATACAAGGTTTAATGTATTTTGTATTTCAGGTCATAACTTTTGTGCAGAAGGCCACAGATGTGGTGAAAATTCAGAGTGCAAAAATTGGAACACAAAAGCTACTTGTGAATGCAAGAATGGTTATATCTCTATCCAGGGGGACGCTGCATATTGTGAAGGTAAACAAGATATTCAATGAAGTAACATCTTAGCATCCACTGAAAAATTTACTGTTAAGTAAATGGCTGCAGAATGAATTTAGTTATGAAAATCCAAGTTTTATGATGGTGTTTGTGATACTGTGGATTTATGCGTGGAAACTTCAGATAACCAAGATAGGTGGACAGTATGCTGGGACACTGCCTGTCTATAGGCAACCCCACTGTCATGTTATGATCTTCCTCAGACGATCACTTTCCGGCAGTGGCACTTATGCTGTAGGTGGTGTGTAGGGGATGGTGCATCTTTCTCAGATATAGAGCTAATTATGGAGGTAGCAGTTTTGTGAATGATGCTAACAGCACCAAGAAAGAAATCCCCAATGCCTCTGATGGTTAGAGATGTTATGGCTGTGCACAAAAACATTAACCTGTTGTGCGTCCTTCAACTCCTGCAAGTCAGGTAATTTTCCAGAATGGTCTTAATGTTGTATAGAGGAGACGTATTTCCCAGGAGGCTCTATTCTATGTTGCTGAGCTACTTCTATTTGCTAATGATGCACTATTCTGCCTCAGGAAAGAATGCAGTATGGCTTTGCTCTCATTCTCTTCTTTGTGGTGGAGAGAATCCATCCCTATTTCCTATAGCTTGCTCTTATTTTTTGATGGGTTACTCATTACTGTGTAATCTTTTTAGAATGATAAATCAACATACACAGCATTCTGTTTTGCCTTGTAAAGTCTGTGGGTTTTTTAAAAAATGTCCCAGATTTTTGGGTCTTAGTGTTGTGATTTTAGGTTTTTTTTTTTTTAACACTATTTCTCCAGCTTCCTCCTTCCATCAGTGCTGGTGATGGAAAAGAGATGACATTTTTGACAAGCTGATAAAAATATACACTGTAAGACTGGGGAGACAAGACTGAAGAATATGAAACAGAGATGTTATACTGGCATCAGCTGAGCTTAAATGATCCTATTGTTTGGAGATTTTTTTTTAACCATATATAAGTGATCAGGTCTGTTCTAGACATGATGAACAAAGGTAGTCTGCAAATTAAAGCCAAAAATATTCCAAATCTTTCAACATTGTTGGTGCATCTCTTAAAAGAACAAAACCAAGCCCTCAATTCTATACATGCATTAAGGGAATACAAAAGATTTCCAATCATTTACTTCTTGGGGGAATAGCAAAGATACAGTATATTATGAAACTTCTGTACTAGAGAGATTGTGGGATTAGCTGCTGTATAGATACTACCAAGACTACAATAATGAACTTTGTCAGGGATGATACAGAACCCAGTATATATACTTTTTTTTTTCTTTTGGCTGCTCTAAATAAAACCAGAAGTCCCCATTTTGAAAAGTGCTTTCATTAGCATTTAGTGTTTTGTTAACCTTGTAGCAGTTTGTCTAATTATTTTATCTGGCAGCATTTTAATCATCTTTGCTTAAAATAATATTTGAGACCTTAGCAATATTGGAATGGGGGGAAAAAGCCCAGAAAGCTGTCTGAACAAATTAGCTGAACTTCTGACATTGCCGGTCTCAGAGTCTCTAGCTCTACTATTTGCAAGGCAAATCCAGGCCCTATCTTATACGACTCTGTACTGAACAAAAGACAGCAGAACAAGATTGGGTCTGCTTCTTGGGGTCAGGAGATATGTAGATGAAGAGAACTACAGTGCACCAAAGAGTTGTTTCACAGAGCTAAATCATAAGTATTGATCCGCAGGTGAGATCCCCTGGGGATCTATGGCCTGACAAATTCATTAGCCATGGAGTGACTCTCTTATTGCCCTGTAATACGGAACCCCTAACCACCCACAGAAAACCCCTGTGCAAAGCCTGTTTATCTCGCAGATCTGTCTCTTATCTAATTACTATAATCTATCTGCCTATTCTATTGAATAGCACTCAGTTCACAGTCATTTGACTAAATTCTGCTCTCAAAGGCGTGCACAGCTGCCATTGAAATCAATGGGAGCCATATATATGCCTTTGAAGGCAGAATTTGCCTTAGTATGGGCCACAGTATTGGGTGTCATGCAGATTTGTATTCATATGAGTATATCAGATTCCTGTATCTATTGTTTAATATTTAAACATAAATACTTCTTAATAGACTGAGATACAAATCTATAGAACCAGAGAAGATGCTCATGTTAAGCACTGGTAATGTTCCATATTCAGTTCTGTTGTTCCTAAGCATAGAAATATAATGGCATAGAAGATCACTTCTTCTGAGACATGTAGGTTCAACTATCTCATATTATGACATATCTTGGTACAGTGGCACTTTAGTTCAGAATACTGTGGATCATTAATTCTGAGCTTCCAGGTTTCATATCTCCTGACATCATTTGAACCTTTTTTGGTGTGTTTTAATGTGTGGCATTGATTTTCCTTCACCATATTGTACTGTCATTGCGTTTGACTTCCACTGATGTAAGTTTTGCCTTTCTTCATGTTACATTGTCGCCCCTTATTTGCCCGCACGTTGTTTTGACATTGTAGCATCTCCTCTAAAGACTTGCACAATATATTCCTCATGTATATTTGTAATTTTGTACCATTATATTTTAAAAGTTGCATTGCCTTTGTCATGGGAGAACTTTACTGTGAGTCCAAGGTCCATTAAAAACGTTGATGAATACATCATCACATTTTTTAAGAAATCTGAAACACATCTACAGTTCATTCTCCTCAACAGCTTCTTTTCAAATGGCGATGTTAAAGCATGCATAATCTATGTGAAAGCAAGCATTTTAATAGGAAAGGTCTGGCTATGCCTTCTGAATAACCACCCATTAATAACTGTAATTTTTTTTAGAAATCAAGATGCTTCTTAGCAAAGAAAAAAGTATCCAGAATGAATAAAGAAAGTGATTAGACATTTGTACTGTATTGAAGAGAGAACAAACCCTACTTTTTTTACTCATTAAAAGTAATAGGTTTTTTCTTTCACTGACTCTTCATCTACCTGCTTTGTGCCTCCTATAATAAGCATAGAATTTGACATTTTCAAAGTGATGAACTAATGTTAGTTAAGTAGTCTTCAGAGTCCCTAGTGGGGAGGAGAATTAGTATTACCTCCTTTTTATAGATGGGGATACCGAGGCACAGATAATTTAAGGACCTCATGTTGAACCACACCTCTATTCAGCCATCATTTGCAACTGATCAAAGTTGCATGTGCACAGACACACCTGAGGTCTTGCACATGTGGGGATTTGCAGTTGTAGAGTGAGGGCACATGGGAGTGTGCAGACTCATCATGGTTTGCCCAATGTGATGTAACAAGTTAGCGGCAGAACTAGAATTAAACTGAAGGAGTTCATAAGTCTCCATGCCATGCTCATTCTTCTTCTAGACCATGCTGCCTCTAAAATAAACATTGTAATACTTCACACTTTTGTAATGCCTTCTATCCAAGAATCTCAAAGCACTTTACAAATATTAATGAGATCATCCTCACAACACACAACATGTGGGGACAGATATTTCTCTCGCTCACAGATCACCTAACTCCTAGTTCTGTGCTTTAGCCACCTGACTGTCCTTACCTTCTAGATGCTGATAAGCAAGGGTCTGGTCTTCCTCTCATTGAAGTCAATGGGAGTTTTGTCTTAGATATCAGTGGGGGGACAAGATTGTTTCTAACTTTTCTCCACCGTTTCAGTTAGATGTTTCCCTCGCTATGTTTTTCAGTTTGTTGGAAGCAAGGGGCTGTTTATATTTTAAAATTATCATAAATGTGTAACAGTTTTAGTAAAAATGTACCTTAAAAAGAAGTATTTGTAATTAAAAAACAACCAACCAAACACTTCCTCTGCAGGAAGTATGCAAGTAAAAATGATTTTAAAAAATAACAAGTTACCTTGTCATGCTGCACAGCAGTATCTTTTCCCACTTTGGTTAACCAATGTCATGCTGAACATTCCTGTGATAATGGATATAATATAAAAAGTCATCTGTTGACAAGAGTAAAGGGAACCTATATGATTCATATTCTCATTCTGTTAGTATTTTGCAAGCTTTTTTCCCCCCTTCATTTAACAAAGCTGAGTGACAGATGCACTCCAAGTCTTTTCCCAATGGGTCATTTATAGGATATAATTAACAAGCTTTGTGAATTTGAATTGATCTTTTTGAACCAAATAACCAAACAGCAATATTTTATAATAGGAAAAATAAAATTTCCCTGGAGCAGCAATGATTGCTTATATTGGCCTATGCTTAGGACAGGACATCCCAGCCAGAGATCTGTAGCCCTTGGGAAGGAGGTGTAAAAGTTTCCTCAGGTTAAATATGGGGCTGGGAGTGGTTAGTACTTGTTTCCCTTCTAGAACCAAAGTTGGATAGGTTAAGGCTGGAAGTATATGAAGTTCTGTGAGTTCTAGATATAATTCTGGTTAGTTTCCTTGTATGACCCATTAAATAGTACCTAGATAGGATGTCCTTGATATTCATTTTGTAGTATATGGCTAAAACAGAAAGGTCACAAAGTTTTCCAAAGTTACCATTTCCTGGTGGGTAAAAGATGAGTCCTTAAGTCCCCCATCAAGAAAGTTGTGCTCATTCCACTAGACCAGTGGCATAGGAGCATCCTCAGCCAATATGGATTTTGGTTGCTAGATTCTCCAGACACTTCTGCTTTGTATAATTATTTTATATCTATTGGTTTCTTTCCATGCACCCACCTACTAACTACTTGGATTGGTGTTGTCTCATTCTCCAGCAAGTGAACCATTATTGTTTTATGTGTAAATTCATCCCTTCTTGGGAATGAAGTTCAGCCAGTCCTGTAATTTGTTGAGTTTAATCATAGCAGTGTGCAAATCATGGGCAATCTATACAAATGTTGGCATTGAAACAGTCTCTATGAGAGGCTCCCATATGGCCATTGTCTCAGAGAATGTTACCAAAGCTAGGAGAAAGAAAAGACAAACAAGAGAAAAGAAGGATAGGGATGAATATTATTAATGGATGTTCATTCAAAGAGAAGACAAACTGAGAGGTGAGACAAAATTGTTTCACTTTATGATCTTCAAGCTTTTATTATATTTTTACACCTTTTTACCTGGCTGCACTGTGAATCACTGATTGACTTCCTAATCCTAATGATAATGATTGCTAACTTTCTAGTAGAGAAAATATTTTCATCTCCACATCACCTCTTTCTTGGCTTTATGGGTTTCTATACATATCCAGTGTATCATAAAGGCTAGAGGTAAATAAAAATAGGTATCAAGAAGACTAAAGCATGTTACTGACCTTTAGTTCCTATTAAGAACCTTGTAATTCACTGCAGATAGAAGGGTTTCAAATGGAATGAATTTTTCTTCTTTTACTTTGATGGAGAAGAGACAGAGGACCTAAATTAAAGGATTAATTGGAAACCTCTTAGGTGCACTTGGTGTCTGGTTGACTGAACCAAAGTTCTTTTCTTGAAAGGTCAATGAGTTATTCAGTGATCCTTCATTGCTTAGCAAAAAAACAAAAAAGAACAACTCTTCCTGTTTGTTTGTTTTGTAGACCTATTTTTAAGACACACAGTGCAGAATTATGGGCATGAAGACTGTATTCAAATAGCTACCATCCTATTATTTTAACATGGAGTCTTAACTTGTAGACTTGGATGGGAAGTTTCAATGGAAATTAGCTAATTTGCTATCTTTTTCACAGTAAAAAGCTCTGCAAGTCATTTTTTGTGTATTCAGTTTTTGTACAATCAGTTTATGCTGTTAAAATTTAATACCTTATTCTGATTATTTGCAGTATTTAAATGTTAATTGTTTTAATTTAGATTCCTTCTTAGAGATTGGATGACTCAGAGTCTTGA
The DNA here is from genome assembly GCF_013100865.1 of Trachemys scripta elegans. Lineage (NCBI taxonomy): Eukaryota > Metazoa > Chordata > Testudines > Emydidae > Trachemys > Trachemys scripta. The sequence goes on from NC_048301.1 coordinate 84,807,318, forward strand.
TAGGTTGAATTGGTATCTTCAACTCTAGATTATTCATTTCAGTCTGTTTCAAGTTCATAGTGACTGAAAGACATTATGATCTGATGTAGTTCAGCTGATAAAGTGAAGAGAGATGCTGATGTCAGTCCAGTTCACAGTTAGGTTGGCATCTTAGAAACCGCTATGATAATAGACACTAATTGACACCATAGCTGGCAATATCATCTGAGAGGCCAAGGATTGAATGGCATAGAGATTGAATTACTTTTCAGCCTTTAGATTTCATGAGTTTGTTTGGTAAAGTTGCATTGCTGCATTTGTTGAACCTGTTTTGTGGTGAAGTAAAGGACTTTACAAACAGCTTGCTCTTAATTGTATCGGTGTAAATCCGGATTGACTTAATTAGTGTTACCCTACATTTACCTTGGTGTAAGTGAGAGCAAAAAGTTTGCCCTCAGTTTCTAATGCTTTCAATTTGGCAACTTAAATCAACACTGAATTATTGCAGTCCTGCTTACATAGTATATCCGGTAAGGACTAGATTCTGCCACCTTACTCACGCTGAGAACTACCTTACTCAGCAAGTGGTTTCATTGAAGAAAATAGCAATACTCAGGGAATAAGATATTATTCAGTGAGATTAAGCATGGCAGTATCTGTCCCTAAGTGACTAATGATAGACTCATTAAATCATTAAGACTTGTCGTGTCATTTGTTACAGAAGCCCTTTTTTGTTGTTGTGTTATGCTTCCCTCAAAAGAGATGTGCATTTTGCTGAAGGAAATTAGACTTGTCATTTATTTTCATACCACCACAAGCACTCCATTTGGAAAAAAAAAATCACAATCTGGAGGTGAAAGGTTTTGGACACTGCATCATTTTTCTTTTTTTCTTTTCTTTTCTTTTCTTTTTTTTTTTGCTTCCCTCCAAGTTTATTTAGAATTGCTAAAATGCTGAATATGTTTAATTTAATTTGATGGCATTTTTGTGGAAACAAATTTACATGCTAGATCGTTAATTCAGAGTTAGTCTGAGTATATAAGCAGTAATCTTTTCTGGAGTAACTTGAGTGAAATTCAGGCACAGTGTCTGGAGTTATGATGTTCTTCTAGGTCAATAGATAAATTCAGTTCAAATGAGATCTCAATTATAAAATGGCATTGGCTGTTCTGATTTTATTTTCCCCTTTTTTTAACAACTGGTCCTTCCCTTAAACTGACCTATTAATACATTGTACATTCATTCTAGGTGATATGGATTAGAGTATTCTATTGTTCAGTGAGTGTTTCTATGTTTATTGAATGTTCTCAATATTTTCTCTTGGTTATTAGGAATTTTGTGGCTATTGTTCTGTAAAAGGGACACATGCAAATACAATACTTTTCATCAAAATGTCAGCACTTACCAATTTTTGCCATACAGTGATTTTTAGGATGTTCTTGTAGTTAAAACACTGGACTGGAACCCAGGAAATTTGGATTCATTTTCTAGGTCTACCACAGACTTCCTGTGAAACTTTGGGCCAATCATTTAATCTGCATGCCTCTGTTTCCCATCTGTAAAATTAAAAGAACGCTTCCTTTCTCCCATCGTTGTTTATTTAGATATTCAGCTCCACAGGGCAGGACCTGTCTCAGACCAGGTGTTAGTACAATGCCTAGGGTACTGGGGCACTTCTAGACACTAACATAATATAAAGAGTAAATAAGGATGATAATAACAATAGCAAAAAAACAGTTAAAATATCAGTTACTTCCTATTCTAAATATAGGGAAAGTTTGTGATAGCTCATTGTATGTCTACCCTACAACTGGGGTGTGTGGTTTGCAGCATGTGTATACATAGCTGACCCAGCTTTTATCCAGCTATCTCAGATATCAATAGCAGTGAAGTCATGGCAGCATGGGCAGTACAAGCCCTCGTGGGACCCTGGGTACTTACTCAAGCAAGCTAGCCTGCCCTGAAGTCCATGTTGCTATGGCTTCATTGCTGTCGGTATCTGTGCTACTTAGATTAAAGCTAAAAACATGGGTATGTCGAGACGTGCTGCAGTCAGTCCTCCAATCACTTCCCCCAGATTTCAACCCTCAGTTACCACAGGAGAATGCTCTCTTTACAGGATCTGCACCAGCCATTAAGAAATTAATATTCTTCCCAAGGCTCTGCTAACATTATTACAACTGATGGTGCTCCAGCAAGGATGTATATTTAAAGGGGCTTTGCTAGTTTCAAGTAGAGCTAGTCAGGAATTTTCCAGCAAAACTGAGTTTAATTAACATAAGAACATAAGAATGGCCCTGCTGGGTCAGACCAAGGGTCCATCCAGCCCAGTATCCTGTCTTCCGACAGTGGCTAGTGCCACGTGCCCTAGAGGGAATGAACAGAACAGGCAACCATCAAGTGATCCATCCCCATTGATGGACCTATCCTCTGTTAATTTATCTAGTTCTTTTTTGAACCCTGTTATGGTCTTGGCCTTCACAACATCCTCTGGCAAGGAGTTCCACAGGTTGACTGTGCGTTGTGTGAAGAAACACTTCCTTTTATTTGTTTTAAACCTGATGCCTATTAATTTGATTTGGTGACTCCTAGTTCTTGTGTTATGAGAAGTAGTAAACAACACTTCCTTATCTACTTTCTCCACACCAGTTATGATTTTATAGACCTCAGTCGTATTTCCCCTTAGCCTTCTGTTTTCCAAGCTGAAAAGTCCCAGTCCTATTAATCTCTCCTCATATGGAAGCCATTCCATACCCCTAATAATTTGTGTTGCCCTTTTCTGAACCTTTTCCAATTCCAATATATCTTTTTTTTTGAGATGGGGTAACCACATCTGCACACAGTTTTCTAGATGTGGGCACACCATGGATTTATATAGGGGCAAAATGATATTTTCTGTCCTATTATCTATCCCTTTCTTAATTATTCCCAGCATTCTGTTTGCTTTTTTTGACTGCCGCTGCACATTGAATAGACGTTTTCAGAGAATTATCCACAATAACTCCAAGATCTTTCTTGAGTGGTAAATGGTTAATTTAGATCCTATCATTTAATATGTATAGTTGGGATTATGCTTTCCAATGTGCCTTACTTTGCGTTTATCGACATTAAATTTCATCTGCCATTTTGTTGCCAGTTTTGAGAGATCCTTTTGTAGCTCTTCACATTCTGCCTGGGTCTTAACTATCTTTAGTAATTTTGTATCATCTATGAATTTTGCCACCTCACTGTTTACCCCTTTTTCTAGATCATTTATGAATATGCTGACTAGGACTGGTCCCAGAACAGACCCCTGGAGGACACCACTATTTACCTCTCTCCATTCTGAAAACTGATCATTTATACCGACCCTTTGTTTTCTATCTTTCAAACAGTTACCAATCCATGAGAGCACCTCCCCTCTTATCCCGTAGCAGCTTACTTTGCGTAAGAGCCTTTGCTGAGGGACCTTCTCAAAGGCTTTCTGAAAATCTAAGTACACTATATCCACTGGATCCCCTTGGTTCACATGCTTGTTGACCCTCTCAAAGAATTCTAGTAGATTGGTGGGCATGATTTCTCTTGGAAAATCCTGGATCATTGAACCCAAAGAATGTGGCAGAAACATCTGCGGTTCAACAAATTTTTGTTGAATAACAGGGAATTTTCTGTTGGAAACCTGCCTGGCTCCTGGGGAGCCTGGCTTTCCAGTGCCTCTGTCCCCAGGGCCCACACGGACTGCCCTGAGGTTGGGGATCCCAGGCTTCCAAGGTATGGGCTCGGGGCAGCCCTGCCAATTGTACTGCCCAGTTTTGGCCAGCTCTGGCTTCAAGCCCAAACTTGGGGTATGGAGATCGATGGAACCCAATGTTTGCCATATTTAAAGTATATTACAAAAAATTCCCATTGAGAAGAAAAAAAATCTCATTTCCTTGGGCATTAGGGAGGGCAGAGAGATGCATTCCTAACACAGGATTAAACTGTATTTGATCTTTAAAATCAATTGTGTAAACCTTACCTTAGACCTTATTCCATCCTGTGTTTTGCTGCACATTGGGCTACCCACATTTGCCATCCTTGCCTGTCAACTGCCCTTGTCATAAACAAATAGTTAAGGGTTAATGCCTCTTTTACCTGTAAAGGGTTGAGAAGTTCACCTAGCCTAGCTGACACCTGGCCAGAGGAACCAATGGGAAGGGAAGATGGTTCAAAAGGAAGGAGGGAAATTCCCTTTGTCTGAGTCAGTTTCACTTTTGACCGGAGTGGGAAAGCTCCAGAATTCAGCCTCTTATCAAGTAGTGAGTATTAGTGAAGGGAATAAATAGATTTATGTTTATTTTCTTTTGTAACTTGTCTTGTGCAATTAGGGAATAATCAAATTGGGTATTCATTTGTGTAACTAAGTTTTTGTCCAGGGGAACATCCTCTGTGTTTTGAGTCTGTTGTCTGTGAGAATAGTTGGTATGCTAATCTCTCCCAGAAGGTTTTCTTTTACCTTTCTTTTCTTTAATTAAAAGTCTTATTTTTAATAACCTGATTGATTTTTCCTTGTTTTTAGATCCAAGGGGGTTGGATCTGGATCCACCAGGAGTTGGTGGGAGAAAGGAGGGGGGGATGGTTAATTTCTCCTTGTTTTAAGATCCAAAGGGTTTGGATCGGTGTTCACCAGGGAATTGGTGAAGGAGTCTCTCAAGGCTACCCAGGGAAGGGAATCAGTACTTGGGAGTGGTGGCAGCCAGACAGATCTAGGCTGTTAATTGAGCTTTGGGGTTCACATGCAGGTCCCCACATCTCTACCTTAAAGTTCAGAGTGGGGAAGGAACCTTGACAGCCCTTCTCTCCAAATCTTTTCATTTCATGTTGAGATGCTTGATGTCATTCAGAATTATTTATTTTCATGTTATTTGCGGTCATCTTATCTTTCTTTTTGCATTTTCTGGCTTCTATTCAAGGGCAGTATTTGGTAAGTGTTCTTTTTCTATTCTCCGCACGTGTCCCAGCCACTGATGTCTTCTTTTGTAGATTATTTGTGAGAGGGTGTCTTGTCCAGTAATTTTTCTGACTTCTTCATTCGTCTTCCTATCTCTTATTCCCAATATTCTTCTCAGACGTTTGCGATGAAATGCATCCCGCTTTTGCATATCTTTCTTGGTAAGTTGCCATGTCTCACTGCTATATGTTGTGATGGCAATAACAACTGCTTTGTACATGTTCAGTTTTGTCTTGAGGGAGATGTTTTAGAATTGCCAGATATTTTTGAGTCTTCCAAATGCAGCATTTGCCTTCCCAATTCTTCTTCTTGTTTCTTCAGAAGTAATACCATCTTGGCTGATGGTACTTCCAAGATACGTAAAATTGTCCACCTTCTCCAGTTTCTCTTCTTCAATTTTGATTTCTGTCCCTATAGTCCCCATTAACATGACTTTACATTTCTTTGTATTGCATCTCAAACCTATCTTCTCCATTACTTGGTTTGTTCATTTTTGTAGTCCTTTGGCATCTTCATTGATAAGAGCGATGTCATCAGCAAAGTCTAGATCTATAATTGTTCCATTTTAGGCCATATGTATCACTGTCGCATTGTTTTAATCCACAGTCAATGACTAGCATAAACAAAAAAGGAGACAGGACACACCCCTTCCTTACACCTGTCTTGTGTAAACATTCTTCCTCAAATCAAATTCTTATGTATGTATTCAGTGTCAGGTCTGATGACAGAAAGACACAGAACGTTTTTTACTGCTTTTTTTTTTTTAAATTCCTGTTAGCCCTTCAGTGCCTGCAGTGCTAAAAGGAGTGAGCTGGATTATATTCCAGCTCATGTGTCATCAACAGAACTGTTGTTTGAAAGCATTGAGGTTGCATAGGTGCTTCTGCAGTCAGAGTTTGAAGAACAATGGGCTTGCACAGTTATAACTGATGGATAACTTGGCCTGCAAAGCCTTTGGTGATATGCAGGAGGGAGAGAATCCAACTTGACTCTGAAATTCCAGATTGCAGAGCTGGCAGTTGCATGCCTCCCCCATCTATTTACTTGTAAACTGGGCACGTTTGATATAGAGCTCACTGAGGAACAAATTCATATACCTTTACTCTTACAGAATAGTGTCTGACCTTGAGAGTAGTCAGATAGCACTTCTTCAGTGGGACTAAGGATATCAGAACCTGGCCCTGAGATACCATAAACATGGATTCTTGAGATGCCATTGTAGCAGTCATTTTTCCAACTTGACCCACATTTCATTTCTTTTTGGTTTGAAAGAACAAACTATTCTGGGCTGTATGCTCCCTTAAGACTTCTTTAGAAACATGAATGGTACTATATAGGCTCCATCTACACTTATGGTGGCATGTAGATTATAGATACTGTCTGCCCAGCTAGCACAGGTATAAATAGATAGTGAGACATGGCTTAGGTGAGTAGCATAGACTAGAGTGCTCTACATGCTTGAACCCCGAGGGTGTATATATGAACCCTTGAACCCTACACAACTCTTGTTGTGCCGAAGCAGGGTCTCCCATGTCTACACTACTATTTTCAGTGTAGTGTTGCGCTGCCTGTTCACTGATGGAGCCGTTCCCTGCGGCAGTGAAAAGTTCTGGCATGGGGCAGGCAATGGGAAAAGGTTCTGGAAGTGGGGAGGAAACAGGGAGCTCCCTTCTTCTGGAGCCTTTCCTCGCTGCCATGTGTAGCTACACGTGGAGTGCCTGTGCTCTTACAAGCTGCTGTAAGTGTAGATGTAGCCATAGAAAATCCAGCGGCTGAACCTCCTCATATCAGATATAACCAAACAACTCTTTCCATCAAAATAAATATATTGTAAATACTTCACTTTCCCCAGATTTCAATCCTCGGATACCTCCACTTATCCCCAGAATATGCAGTAAAAATATATGTATTAGCTGGTTGGAAAATAGTAACGCTGTTGATTAATCACAGATAACTTATGTGATTAACTGAAAAAAATTAATCGCAATGAAAAAAATTAATCGCAATTAATTGCAGTTTTAATCACACTGTTGAATAAATTTAAATTGGTATTCTATTTAATATTTTTGGATGTTTTTCTACATTTTCAAATCTATTGATTTCTATTACAACATAGAATACAAATGGTACACTGCTCACTTTATTATTTTTATTACAAATATTTGCACTATAAAATGATAAACAAAAGAGAGTATTTTTCAGTTCACCTCATACAGGTACTGTAGTGCAATCTCTTTATTGTGAAAGTGCAACTTGATATAACATGAATTCGGATATAACGCGGTAAAGCAGCGCTCCGGGGGGGCGGGGCTGCGCACTCCCAGAGGATCAAAGCAAGTTCGCTATAACGTGGTTTCACCTGTAACGCGGTAAGATTTTTTTTTTTTTTTTGGGCTCCCGAGGACAGTGGGATAGAGGTGTATCGATTTTTTTTGTTACATAACTGCACTCCAAAAAAACAAAAACAAAGGGCAAAACTTTAGAGCCTACAAGTCCACTCAGCCCTACTTCTTGTTCAGCCAATCGATAAGACAAACAAGTTTGTTTACATTTATTGGAGATAATGCTGCCTGCTTCTCATTTACAATGTCACCAGAAAGTGAGAACAGGCGTTCACATTGGACTTTTGTAGCAGGCATTGCAAGGTATTTACATGCCAGATATGCTAAACATTCATAAGCCCCTTCATGCTTTGGCCACCATTCCAGAGGACATGCTTCCATGCTGATGACGCTCATTAATAAAATAATGTGTACGTTAAATTTGTGACTGAACTCCTTGGGGGAGAATTGTATGTCTCCGGCTGTTTTACCTGCATTCTGCCATATATTTCATGTTATAGCAGTCTCGGATGATGACTCAGCATATGTTGTTTGTTTCAAAAACACTTTCACTGCAGATTTCACAAAATGCAAAGAAGGTAGCAATGTGAGATTTCTAAAAATGCTACAGCATTCAAACAAAGATTTAAGAATCTGAAGTGCCTTCCAAAATTTGAGAAGAACAAGATGTGAAACATGCTTTCAGAAGTCTTAAGAGCAACACTCCAATGCGGAAACTACAGAACCCAAACCACCAAAAAGGAAAATCAACCTATGCTGGTGACCTATGATTCAGAGGATGAAAATGAACATGGATCGGTTTGCACTGCTTTGGATTGTTAGCGAGCAGAACCTGTTGTCAGCATGGACGCATGTCCTCTGGAATGGTAGTTAAAGCATGAATGGACATATGAATCTTTTGTGCATCTGGCATGTAAATATCTTGCGAAGCCGACTACAACAATGCCATGTGAATTGTTCTCTCTTTCAGGTGACATTGTGAACAAGAAGCAGGCAGCATTATCTCCTGCAAATATAAACAAACTTGTTTGAGTGATTGGGTGAACAAGAAATAGGACTGAGTGGTCTTGTAGGCTCTAAAGTTTTACATTGTTTTATTTTTGAGTGCAGTTTTTTGTACATAATTCTACATTTGTAAGTTCAACTTTCTTGATAAGGAGATTGCACTACAGTACTTATATTAGGTGAATTAAAATACTATTTCTTTTGTTTTTTACAGTGCAAATATTTGTATTTGAAATAAATATAAAGTGAATACTGTACATTTTGTATTCTGTGTTGTAATTGAAATCAATATATTTGAAAATGTAGAAAACATCCACAAATATTTAAATAAAAGGCATTTTATTATTGTTTAACAGTGCGATTAATCACAATACATTTTTTATCATGTGATTAATTTTTTAATCTCTTGATAGCCCTAGAAAATAGCATTTTTTAAAAAACCCTCACAAATTGTCGTTAAAATTTTTTGTTGAAATTTCAGTAATTCAGACATTCAAGAAATGTCTTCTGCCATCCTTTAACTATGGCCTTTGTGGCATGTCATGAAAGTCAGCAGGTTTGATTTCTTCAGAAGGAGGAGGAGAATCGGTTCCAAAGTTGAGGAGCCTGGCAAAATTTACAATGTGTACATAAGGGAAAACCAAAGAAAACAGTTGTATGGGAAAGAAAGTGTTTTCTAATTACTAAGGAGTTATTACCATCAAAAGGAAGTAAATACAATATAATTTAGGGCAGGTCTTCACTATGGGGGGAGGTCGATTTAAGATACGCAAATTCAGCTATGTGAATAGTGTAGCTGAATTCAACATATCTGAGCCGACTTACCCCGCTGTGAGGACGGCGACAAAATTGACCTCCGCGGCTCTCTGTCGATGGTGCTTACTCCCACCTCCGCTGGTGGAGTAAGAGCATCGATTCGGGGATCGATTGTCGCGTTCCGACGAGACGCGATAATTCGATCCCCGAGAGATCGATTTCTACCCGCCGATTCAGGCAGGTAGTGTAGACCTAGCCTAAGATTGCTTAGAAATGGAGGTGCGGATGTCTGCATTTTTAAAAACATTTTCGATTTTCATTTTAGGTAACCCTGTTGTGTAGTATACAGCAACAACAAAATGCTCTGTGTGACACTGCACAGTATCTGTTGCAGATAGAATTAGGCCTGGTCTACACTAGGCGTTTATGTCGAAGTTAGCGCCGTTACATCGAATTAACCCTGCACCCGTCCACACCGCGAAGGTATTTAGTTCGACATAGAGGTCTCTTTAATTCGACTTCTGTACTCCTCCCCGACGAGGGGAGTAGCGCTAAATTCGACATGGCCATGTCGAATTAGGCTAGGTGTGGATGGAAATCGACGCTAATAGCTCCAGGAGCTATCCCACAGTGCACCACTCTGTTGACGCTCTGGACAGCAGTAAGAGCTCGGATGTTCTGAACTGCCACACAGGAAAAGCCCCGGGAAAATTTGAATTTGAATTCCTTTTCCTGTCTGGCCAGTTTGAATCTCATTTCCTGTCTGGACATCGTGGCGAGCTCAGCAGCACTGGCAACGATGCAGAGCTCTCCAGCACTGATGGCAGTGCAATCTCAGAATAGAAAGAGGGCCCCAGCATGGACTGATCGGGAAGTCTTGGATCTCATCGCTGTGTGGGGCGATGAGTCCGTGCTTTCCGAGCTGCGATCCAAAAGACGGAATGCAAAGATCTATGAGAAGATCTCTAAAGACATGGCAGAGAGAGGATACAGCCGGGATGTAACGCAGTGCCGCGTGAAAATCAAGGAGCTGAGGCAAGGCTACCAGAAGACCAAAGAGGCAAACGGACGCTCCGGATCCCATCCCCAGACATCCCGTTTCTACGAGGCACTGCATTCCATCCTCGGTGCGGCCGCCACCACTACCCCACCACTGACTGTGGACTCTGAGGATGGGATAGTGTCCACGGCCGGATCCTCGCACATGTTACCGGACGGGGAAGATGAGGAAGGAGATGAGGAGGACGAGGCAGTCGACAGCGCTCACAACGCTGATTTCCCCGACAGCCAGGATCTCTTCATCACCCTTACAGAGATCCCCTACCAACCCTCCCCAGCCGTTACCCCGGACACAGAATCTGGTGAAGGATCATCCAGTAAGTGTTGTAAACATCTAAACATTTATTTGTAACAGAACATGATTATTAACAATTTAAAAAATGGGTTTCTCATGATTAGTTTGATTAACTTAACGGTTCAGTCATGGGCAGTGCAACTATTTGAAAAAAATCTAGCAATGTCCGGTTTTGCATGATTGTCCTGCCCAAGCCGCTCTACTGTTTAGTCCCTGCTACTGCAGCTACAGTAAGATGCGGTCTATATGTCCGGGGATGGAGCAGAAATCCTCCTGGGACATCTCAAGGAAGCTCTCCTGCAGGTAATTTGAAATCCGCTGCATTAGGTTCTTGGGGAGAGCGGCCTTATTGGGTCCTCCGTAGTAGGACACGTTGCCGCGCCACGAGACTAGCAAGTACTCCGGAATCATTGCTTGGCACAGCATGGCGGCATACGGCCCTGGTCTTTGAAGGCTTTCCCGGAGCATTCTCTGTCTGTCGCTCTCAGAGATCCTCATGAGGGTGATGTCGCTCATGATGACCTGCTTTGAATGAGGTAGGGGAATGTTAGTGTTGGGACTGCTTTACCGTTCCTTTACAGAACTGTAACCGCTGGTTTGCAGCCACGCGGTGGAGGCGGGAGAGGGTCAGCCGAAAGGGATCGTTCCCGGGGACAGCCGCGAGGGTGTGGGACAGGAGCAGACTTCCTGCTTGCCGGATTGCTGGCAGCAGGGACCGACATTGATTTCAATGTGAAATGAGGCCATTGCTAATATTAAAGTTTTAAGCTGCCACGAATCTACGGCTTACCATGTCTGCGTGCAAGAGCAATTCCGTTGTCCTGACAGGGTTCTCAAAAGTGCTCTGCAAAACCCCAGACACTGAATGCGAAGGCCGAGAATTCGACCTTGTGCTGAGTGCGCATGTGATAGGTGCTGTGCATGGTCCTGTTCACAGAGAAAGACTATGTTCTTTGTTCACAACTACATTTATCTTTCTGAGGAATTCACTCCCTTTTTCCCATTCCCACAGCCCCATCTGCGACTGTCTCACAACCTAGCCTGTCATCACACTCCCAGAGGCTAGGGAGGATTAGGCATAAGAAGAAGACGACACGGGAGGACATGTTCTCAGAGCTTATAGCCTGCTCCCGAGCCCAGGCAGCACAGCAGACCCAGTGGCGGGAGAACTTGTCCCAAATGCACCAAGCCAACATGGATCGGGAGGAGAGGTGGCGTCAGGAAGACCAGCAGGCGACTCAAACCCTGCTTGGACTACTGAGGGAGCAAACGGACACGCTCCGGCGCCTTGTGGATGTTCTGCAGGAACGGAGGCAGGAGGACAGAGCCCCGCTGCAGTCCATCTCTAACCGCCCTCCCCCGCCACCAAGTCCCATACTCCCTTCACCCAAAGTGCACAGAAGGAGAGGCGGCAGAGTCCCTGCTAACTCTCACTCCACCCCTGCAGAGAGCTCGAGCAGCAGAAGGCTCTCATTCCCCAAAGTTTGACAAGTTCTTTCCTTCCCGCCTGACACAAGCCCCCGTCCAAGTTTCACTTCCCAGTCCCATGTGTAGTTGATGATAAAAAATATGTTTCTGTTAACTACTGTTTCCATCATGTTCTTTTGGAGGGGGGAGGAAAGGGGGTTGGTAATTGGACAGGACAGTCACCTTTGGCAGGGTACATAGTCGGGGGCAGGCACAGCAGCAGGGCACATACATAGTGCAGTGATGCAGTGACTACTTACCCTGGTTAGTCTGGGAGGTTCTTTTCATGTTATGTGGTGGGGGGTGGGTTGCTCTGTGACTTTGTGTCAGGGGAGGGCAGTTAGAGATCTTAAGCGGCGGTCCTTAGGCAGGATCACAGAGCCACACAGCAGGGGATCTGTAACCGTCCCCCCCCTGCCACAAACTCACATAGACCCCCCATACACACAGTCCGTATCAGGAGGGGTGACAGGCTCCGTTGAAAGAACCATCCCACCGCAGCGGAGCCTGTCAGTCCTTGAGTTTAGAAGCTGCATTCGCGCGACTACACTACACCCGCTCCGCACCACAGTCTGCGTCCCAGTTTTAAAAAATTCCCGCGAAAACAGTATTAAAGAAAACGGTGTGCTTTAACAAAGTAGAACTATTTTTATTTTGAAACGTGTGTTGGAAGTGGGGTGAAGGCTTCTCTGTACACAAAATTAGAAAGTCACAGGTTACCCTGCTCACTCAGGAACTTTGCTTTCAAAGCCTCCCGGATGCACAGCGCTTCCCGCTGGTCTCTTCTAATCGCCCGGCTGTCTGGCTGTGAGTAATCAGCAGCCAGGCTAATTTCCTCAACCTCCCACCCCGCCATAAAGGTCTCCCCCTTGCTCTCACAGAGATTGTGGAGCACACAGCAAGCTGCTATAACAATGGGGATATTGGTTTCGCTGAGATCACAGCGAGTCATCAAGCTTCTCCATCTCCCCTTGAGACGTCCAAAAGCACACTCCACCACCATTCTGCACTTGCTCAGCCGGTAGTTGAAGAGTTCTTTTTCAGTGTCCAGGGCACCTGTATAGGGCTTCATGAGCCAGGGCATTAGCGGGTAGGCTGGGTCCCCGAGGATGACTATAGGCATCTCCACATCCCCAACAGTTATTTTGTGGTCCGGGAAGTAAATACCTTGCTGCAGCCGTCTAAACAGACCAGAGTTCCTGAAAACACGAGCGTCATGAACCTTGCCCGGCCATCCGACATTGATGTTGGTAAAACGTCCCCTGTGGTCCACCAGTGCTTGCAGCACCATGGAAAAGTAGCCCTTTCTGTTAATGTACTGGCTGGCCTGGTGGTCCGGTGCCAGGATAGGGATGTGAGTTCCATCTATGGCCCCACCGCAGTTTGGGAATCCCATCGCTGCGAAGCCATCTATGATCGCCTCCAAGTTTCCCAGGGTCACTACCTTTGGCAGCAGTACATCAACGATTGCCTTGGCTACTTGCATCACAACAACCCCCACGGTAGATTTGCCCACCCCAAACTGGCTCGCGACTGACCGGTAGCTGTCAGGCGTTGCAAGCTTCCAAAGGGCTATGGCCACTCGCTTCTGGACAGTCAGGGCTGCTCGCATCCGGGTGTCATTGCGCTTCAGGGCAGGGGACAGCAACTCACAAAGTTCAAGGAAAGTTCCCTTCCGCATGCGGAAGTTTCGCAGCCACTGTGATTCATCCCAGACCTGCAGCACTATGCGGTCCCACCACTCAGTGCTTGTTTCCCGTGCCCAGAATCGCCGTTTCACAGCATCAACATGACCCATTGCCACCGTGATGTCCTCGGCGCTGGGTCCCCTGCTTTCTGAGAGGTCTGTGCTACTCTCAGACTTCAGGCCATCACCGCGTTGACGTAGCCTCCTCGCCTGACTTTTCTGCATCTGCCTCAGGGCAACCTGTATGATAAGCTGCGAGGCGTTGAGAGCGGCCACAACTGCAGCGATGGTTGCAGCGGGCTCCATGCTCACAGTGCTGTGGCGTCCGCGCTGTCAATGACTGGAAAAGTGCGCGAAATGATTTCCCGCCGGCGCTTTCAGGGAGGGAGGGAGGGCGGAAGTGATGGACGGATGACGACAGTTACCCAAAAGCACCCTGGCCCCTTTTTTTTTTTTACCCAGAAAGCATTTGCGGCTCCACCCAGAATTCCAATGGGCGGCGGGGACTCCGGGAACTGTGGGATAGCTGCCCTCAGTGCACCGCTTCCAATGTCGACGCTTTCCCCGTTAGTGTGGACTCACAAAGTCGAATTACTGTCCTTAGTGTGGACACACACGTTCGACTTTGCAATATCGATTCCAAATATTCGATTTAAGTAAAATCGAACTACTCTCATAGTGTAGACAAGGCCTTAGAAAACCACCCTCTCTTCCTTAGGTCAAACTTAATCCTTTGATTAAGTACTTGCTGAACGTGAGCCATTATTACGTTGTGCGTACTCAGACAAAGCTCCCGTTGACATCAATATGAGTTTTAGTTGAATAAGGAATGAATAAGGAGTGCTGAATAGGCCCAAAGGATAGAAGTCAATTAAAAATCTGCTGAGTTTCCACAACTGGACACATTTCCTGCTACACAAAATAAATAAAATCTATTGCTGCTTTTCTTCTTCCTCTATATAATGTTTTCATTGTAATGGATACAGTTTCATTACATTGTGGCTCTGGAGATAACATTAATGTTATATGGTATCACTTAAACCTTCTGCATGGCAGTGATGTATGACTGTATTTTTGGCTGATGTCCATTGGCTTGACTTCTGGATCAATTTTTAATGATTATCTTTCTGTTTGTCGTCTTCTCTTCACAAAAGCATTCCATACTAGATGTTAATATTTTCTGTAGCCAGCATACAGTTTATTCCATAATAAATCACACCCCAGATTCTCCTCTACCTCAAAATGTATTTATGAAAGCACACTGAAAATAAACATTATATTTAAAAAATTCCTCATTACTGATAAGTTGCCTTAGGAGAACTTCTATGGTTTTAAAAATCCCATTTACCTTGCAACATATATGGTCTTGGATCCTCAAAAACTTAACTTTACCCACCATGAGTAGACAATGAAGTTACTCATAGTGATTAATGTTAAGCATATGTGCAAGTCTTTGTAGAATGAGGGCTTAAATCCATTGTATACTTTTATGCACTGCTTTCATCTTGTCTTCTTTGTTTCACTTTCTGTACATATTTTCACATTCTCATTTCAAAGAACAAATCAAGTGTTGTTTTGGTTCATAACACCGTGGGGGATGTTTAAATTAAAAATCACTCTTTTCACTGAGACTTTAAAAAAGGTGTCTCAAACATTTGGGTTTTGTAAACCTTCCTTTTTTTTTTAATTAAAGTCAAACCTACACTTTAGTTCCAAACTATTTGACAGTGCCAATTTGAAGATGCAGTTCTATTCTTCATAGCTGAAATTCACTCCTGTGGGATAAAACTAAACTTGAAAGCTTATGTCTCTCACCAGAAGTTGGTCTAATAAAAGATATTACCTCACCCACCTCGTCTCTCGAATACCCTGTGACCAACACAGCTACAACAACATTGTATATTTTCACACTTGTGGTCATCTTAATCACTGGATAATATCAAACCTGTCTTTTATAAATGGATCACAAGCTACAGCTTGCCATTATTCAGTCAGCCTTATGCAGTTGTAAGTAATCAGCCTTTATTACAATGAGACTTCCATCTGCTTGATGTTGAGCATGAAACTTGTTGTGTAGGAGTCAGCTTTTTCCAAATATCAGCAATCTAATGGGGCAGTAGAATGGGAGAGCTCTGGCTTACTACTATGAATTTTTTCCTAAGCGTCTGGCTGGTGGGTCTTGCCACCATGCTCAGGGTATAACTGATCACCCTATTTTGGAGTTGGGAAGGAATTTCCCCCCAGGTCAGATCAGCAGAGACCCTTGCATTTTTACGCCTTCCTATGTGACATGCGGCACTGAGCACCTGCTGGTTTGAAATAGTATAAATGGTGGATTTTCTGTAACTTGAAGTATTTAAATCATAATGTGAGGATATCAGTAACTCAGCCAGAGGTTAGGGGTTTATAACAGGAGTGGTGGGTGGGTGAATTTCTGTGGCTTGCAGTGTGCAGGTCAGACTAGACGATCACAATGGTCTCTTGTGGTTTTAAAATGGATGAATGACCCATTGGAAAGGCGAAGCAAGTGCAATCGCTAATTGGAAAATAGGTTTGGAAAGGAAAACATTAAACAAATTAATGATACCTTGTGAGTAAGAAATAAACTATGCAGGCTCAGAAACTTGTAGGAAAACGGTAACATTTGTGCCTGTGCTTGCCTGTAGATGGATTTTTTGTGTGATCAAAAATAGCTTTTGTGTTTACAAGTGAATCGGTTTAAATTTCATATTGCAACTGCCAAGCCCTAGAACAGTTTAACTGAAATTATTTGCTGTCCCCTGGAGTTACTTCAGTTATTTTGGTGTAATATCATGCTGAGATTTATATGAAAATGAATTTTAATTTCTAATAAGGTAACCATATGTTTTGGAGTTGTTGTAATAAAGTGTCATAAATAATTATTGTTCCAAAGAAATTCAACCTTGCAGCCATACGTTGTTATGCTTAACAGTGAACATTTGAAACAGATTACAGCCATTGCCATAGATTAAAAAACCCCATCAGAATTGCAATAAAAAGCTTCTGCTGAAGTTGTGCAATTTTTTTCCCTCCCTCAGTCAAAAAAACCATCCTATGCTTTAGAATTACATGCATCATCAGAGGTGATCGGATGTCTATAAAGATGTACCCTTACTTTCTGCATTTTATTAATTGCCAAGAAGAAGCTGATGATTTATCCTATGCAAAAAAATGAATTTAATGATCCAGTGCCCATTGAAGTCCTTCAATAGCCCTAGGAGAACTATTTTTTGAACACCTGTTATATTCTGAAAGGGAGTATGGTCTAGAGCAATGGTTCTCAACCTTTCTAGGCTACTGTACCCCCTTTCAGGAGACTGAAGCCTGAGCTCCACTGCCCAGGCTGAGCCCTCCCCCCAGGGGCTCATGACCCCCAGGTTTAGAAACATTGATCTGGATGAGTTGATATGCCTCCAGGTGTATGTGTAGCCCTGGTTGAGAACCATTGGTCTAGAGCAAAGTTTCCCAATCTCTAAAAGCTAATTGACCCTCTTCCATACTTAGTCCATATAATGTATAAATGACCTATAGTGGCATAGCTATGGCACCGTAGCTATGCCGGCATAACCCAGTAGTGTATAGACAGCCTACAGTCATGGAAGTGTTTTTTTCTGTTGTAGGAACACCACTTCCTCAAGTGGTAGTAGCGAGGTTAATGAAAACATTCTTCCATTGATCTATATGCATCTACACCAGAGATTAGGTAGACATAATTGTGTTGCTCAGGGGTGTGGACTTTTTACACACCTGAGTGCTGTAGCTATGTTGACCTATGTTTTAAGTATAGTCCAGGCCTAAGAAAAGTTTCTTAGTCCCTTCCTCTTAGACTATTAACTCAAGCTCTTTGTATGGTACTTAGCTTAGTGAGGCCTGAATTCTGACTGGGACCTTGGGCCACTACCATAGTATCAATATTACATAATGTTGATCTAATTGCACCAACATCATTAATTATAAAGGCGTGAAAAGTGAACTTTATTTATAAAGGAGGGTTAAAGAGGATATAAAGCAGAAAAAGGGGGTTAAATTACTGGTTCTCTCTCTCCTTCCCCTCTCTACTGTAAGTAAGCTAAGTAGCCTGTTGAATTATTTACTTAGATTTCTAAAACAAAATGACACTCACCCAAAGCTCTATCCATACAGCATTATACAATCCACTCATAATTAAATAATATATAAACAAGCAAATTCTCCCTTTCATTTCAGACCCTACCCTCCAAAGTGCATAGTCTGTTCTTTAGGACTTTGAGTAGTGCCTAGGTAAATTTCACCCTGTATTTATGAACATGAATGGTAATTGTGAACAGACATCCTGCTGTATTACTATCATCCTGCAACCACCTTGCTATGGAATTTGCAATGTGTGTTCAGATTTACCCTGGTTAATTCTAAACTCCTTCTGTAATTTTGATGGCCCATTGTAAGAAAGCCCGGGGGGCAGATTTGAACTAGAGTGGCTCTTCCTCTTGTCCCGTAAGAACATAACATAAGAACGGCCATACCGGGTCAGACCAAAGGTCCATCTAGCCCAATATCCTGTGTACCGATAGTGGCCAATGCCAGGTGCCCCAGAGGGAGTGGACCTAACAGGCAATGATCAAGTGATCTGTCTCCTGCCATCCATCTCCATCCTCTGACAAACAGAGGCTAGGGACATCTATGGATGTCACTGGGAGGGATAGCTCAGTGATTTGCGCATTGGCATGCTAAACCCAGGGTTATGAGTTCAATCCTTGAGGGGGCCACTTAGAGATTTGGGGAAAAATCAGTACTTGGTCCTGCTAGTGAAGGCAAGAGGCTGGACTTGATGACCTTTCAAGGTCTCTCCCAGTTCTAGGAGATAGGATATCTCCCTTAATTTTTTATTTTATCTTCTTTTTCAGAAACAGCTAGTACAAAGGAACCTGTAATTTATACATTCGCTCTGTATTCTCACATGACTGTGTGGATTATTTATTGGGTACATTGGTTCTTCTTATAAATGAGCCAGGGAAATACAACAGTCTGTGCTCCTAAAGAGAATTAATCCACAGGCTGATTCACCAGAGAGTTTTGAATGTCATTTGGTGGTTTAGTTCTGATACATCTCCCTTTCCCATTACATCTTACTTGTGTTAAACCTCCTATTATTTCTCCACTGTGGTAACTTTGGGAGTTTGCTATAATCAAGATCTTCTTTCACACTCCTAGCTGTTTTGTTAATCAGATTCCTCTTGTGCTGCCCTTTAACCTACTTTCTGTGCAATCAGTCCTATTATTACAAAAAATAATATTCTTTCTCTAGGTTTATCAGGTTTTGGACAAAAACACAGCAAAATCTTATGGGCTATTGAATAGTAGCAGCCCCTAATTTAAAAGCACAAGGCTGGTCAATCATGCTGACCAATGGGAGGAAAAATAGCAGTATTATGTCTTCCTGAAACCAGTGGGTATGTACTTGGCACAGCTAAGCCATATCTCTGCTGTTGCTGCCCATGCTACAATGGCTATGCTGCTATTTTTGTTTGTACTGGGTCAATAAGGACTAACTTGAGTATTTGTAGGTGAGAAGAGTAACCAGACCACTAGCTTGTAGTGTAGAGAAGGAGGGCAAACACCCATACTGTTGTCCACCAGACAATATAAGGAACACCCTAGTATTTTATGCCATTTCCCATGTTAATCCCACAGACCAGTTTAGAACATAAGCTTGTTTAAAATCTTATTGGACAAGTGATCAAACGAGTCATTGGTGAAATTCACCTTTGTGCGTAGGGATATAACAAGGCTAATAACCACTATGGTAAACTCACAGCATAGGCTAAAGAGGAACTAAACTGGTGTATGCCACGCTGTCCGTTTGCATGGATATACACTCCATGCGAGTATTTCTGGGAGCAATATCTACAGGAAAATCCAGGCAATCTCAGTGGCACTAAGTACAAAGAACATACATTTTGAGAACTCTAGTTTTAAAACAACTTTAAGAAATGAGAATGTCAGTCAGCACATGATAAAGTTACTTCAGCCGTCCCTTTCTTTCATTAGAGTATCAAAGTTTTAGCTGCTAGTCTATCACCTGTTTTGTAAAGGACATTATTACTCCAGAGAGCATAGCTAATTATATTTCACTGCTTGAAAGGTCATTTCTTATAAATGCTAGTGTTTTGTGACTGTTTTATCCTATGCATCTTCTTGACAATTTAGAGAGACACAAAAACAAGTGAAATTCGTGGACCCAGTGGTTTTTATTAGATGGTGGCAGAATTCTAAAATTATCCGTGGCATGACTGCACATGTGCTTAATAGACTTAATGAAATTAAATTTTGTTCTTTAGAAGATGAAACATGAAATGAAAATTTTCATTTGTAATTGAAATTTTAGTTTTGTTTTATTGTTGAAAATCAATAGTAAATAAAATTTTGGTACCATATTATGCACTATAGTTACTGACATGCCATGAAATAGTGTAAACATTAAATATAAAAATAAACAAAACAAAATAAATTTCAAAACTACAATTTGGTTTTGAAGTGAGTTTTTTTTCCAAAATGAAATTATTGAAAACTATTATTTTCCCTTTTGAAATGTTTGTTCTTTGGGACTTTTTCTGAAATCAATACAAATTTTCAAGAAATTTGTTTCATCGTTACGGCATTTTTGCAACAGAAAACTGTTTTGATGAAAACTTTCTAACCAGTCAATTCTTTGGAATGAATTTATTACGTAGATATTCATAATACCTTCTGGGATGTTGGCATTTTGGTTTAGGGTCCTTGTCTTTACAAATGCATCATTTTTAATTCAGCTCCTTCATGATAAAGGCAGTTTTGCTTTTCTGCATTTACCAATACTTTTTTTCTCCAGCCCTGAGGTTAAAAACTTTCCAATGTCTCATTAAATCACAGCGTTATCTCACTTTTAACATTGATTATGCGCCTTCAGTTGAATCATCATAATTCAAGTAACTTTTGTTTGCAGAACAACATTTAATGGTTATAGATGTTTCATAGATACTGTACTGAAACTATACAAAAAGGATTTCTGTAGATGCCACCTTTGCATATGTTTGTTTACATCAGGGGTTCTCAAACTGGGGGTCAGGATCCTTCAGGGGGTCGTGAGGTTATTACATGGGGGATTGCAAGCTGTCAGCCTCCACCCCAAACCCCGCTTTGCCTCCAGCGTTTATAATGGTGTTAAATATATTAAAAAGTATTTTTAATTTATAAGGAGACTTGCACTCGGAAGCTTCCTATGTGAAAGGGGTCACCAGTACAAAAGTTTGAGAACCACAGGTTTACATTATGTTGTAAGTGTCTTACAATAGAGTAACAACATCAAGCTTGAATTCGCATCTTCCCGGCATTGTAGAAATCATTAGTCATTAGATTAATTCATATGCATAGGCAGAGTGCATGTTCTATCAGTAGCTAAGGAAAAAAAGGTTTACATGGCCACCTATCAACATGAAGGCAGAAATCTAGGTAGTGGATTTACACCTGGCAATGGACCATTGATGTGGAACATGAATCTTCTTCTATTCAGAGACTGGGGTATTAACGTATAGAAGTTACACGATGTCCTATTCCGAAAAATATTCGTAGTCTCCAAACAGTCCCAGAAGTTTCATTCCCCACAAAACATATATAGTGGGCCAGATTTTTGTATTTGCATCACTGTAATTGAGGACAGAAGCTGGTGCAGTAAATATAATCTTGCATCTTTTTCCTTATTATGTGAATGCATTTTGTTTTCAGTAGATGAAAAACAAAAATGGTTCTAGAAATCTAGATTCTTTAAACCTATGACAAATATTGATTCATAGTAACACATTTTCCCTGCAAGACATAATATGTGACACATTTGATAAGATTCTGGGTACTCAAAGCTAGTGGGATGTAACAGGCATAGTGTATAAAACTGCAGAAATTATTGGAATGAAAATTATTGGTAGCCTAAGGCTGCACTTTGCATTCTCCTTTTAGAATTTAACATGCATATTTTACACCCTTTCTTGGTCTTGCTCTTTGAAACAGTATATATTTTATGCTGGAGTAACTCAGACTCGAATTTCATTTTGTTTGTATGGGGCATGTCTGCATTAAATTCAAACCACCATAATGCACTCATTTAAAGAGACATTGAGCCTGAATTGTATGATATAAACAAGGAGTAATGCCATAGATATCAGTGGAGTTACACAGGTGTACAACAATCACTAGATATATGCCATTCTCTCTCTCTCTCTCTCAAGTAAAAAAAATTCATAACCTAGATTTTGCAAGAGATTAATGTTTTAGTTTAAAAAAAAAACAATTTTTCCTTTTCCAGTCATATATTAATTGCCTAATTCTTTAGTTATTTAATATTTTTCTCAACATTTTAATTAAAAGTTTTAAACAAAAAATGAAAAACATTTTGTTTTAAATGAAAGCATTCCATTGCAATGTTGTGAACTGAAGTATCAAAGCATTGTGAGAGACATTGAAATTGACTATAAATAAAAGTGAAACTTGCCAGTTTAATTTAAGTGTTCAAGTAGGGAAGGAAAGCACTGAACTGGGTCTTTGGATATCTGGGTAGTGTTCCTGGTTCTGCTAGACTTCCTGTAGGACCCTGAGCAAGTCATGTATTAAGACTCTCTCTATCTTCGTTTCCCATCTGCAAAATGGGCATATTAAAAATATCCTTCCCTGCCGCACTGGGGTGTTGTGAAACTAAATTTATTATTGTGATCAGATTCTTAAGGTGATGGTCACCACAGAGAGCCTAGAAATAAATCAGCTGAATGAAGTGCAGAAAAGTAAAACAAACAGCAAACATAGTAAGACATAAGTTCCCCCCCGCCCACATTTACTAATCTGAACTAGTTGTTAGTATATATAGAAAACTGTATTGAATTTTATATGGATAATCCCTCTTTAAATGGAAAAAAAAATCAAGCTTTGTTAGTTACTTGTCAGAGGGATCTATTGAAAGGCTTTGTGTAGGCTAAACCTTGCCCCAGAGCCAGATTTTTAAAGATATCTAGGAACCTAAGGATGCCAATAGATGGAAGATAGTGCCCAACTCCCAGACATCTATTGGCATCCATAAGTGCCTGAAACAAGAGTACCCTGTACAGATCCTTTCAGTAGCACTTTTGAAAATCCCACTAACTGCTTCTGTGAATCTTTAGGTTCCTAAATATCTTTAAAAATGGGGTCCATCCAATGCCTGAACCATGTGTAGGGAAGAAAGAATCACAGTAAGAGTCAAGGCTTGCACAGCTGTAATTAGCAGAAGCAGGACAATTGAAAACATATTTTTAACAGTGAAGGAGATTAAAAATTGGAACAATCTGCCAAGGAAAGTAGTGATTTCTCTTCAGGTCAAGACTAAGAAATGCTTTAGTCAAACAATAATACAGGCATAACTGGGTGAAATTAATGGCTTGTGATATACAGGAGGTCAGACTAGATGATCTAATGGGTCTCTCTGGCTTTAAACTCTATGAATCTATGAGTAAGCATGTCCAGTACCTAGGAAGATACACATTTATCTGTGTTTTTATCAGTGTACCTTTTTTTTTATAGAGTCAGCAAGTCCACTGAAAACATTTTTTATTAATATGTCCACTAAGCTACAATTCTACCCTGCAATAGCTCGTTAGTTGTCACACTCCCTTTCTATCTAAAGTATCGTTTTCAGGTAGCATTGTGTTTAATGTGCTACCTTTTTACTTTATTTTTCTAACCTCTTTTTGTCTCCTACTTTGACCTACTATTTCTTTTGTAATTTTCCCTTTTATTTCAACCTGAGAAATTTCTTTCATTCTCACCATTTATTAACTTGGTTGATGATTATCGTGGCGCTATGCCTTGATATTGTGGTCAAATTCAGAATAGTTTAATTACATCTTGCCAACTTAAAATTCTCCTTAATGTTACTGTTGGATATAGAACTATTTCTACTTCCAGTCGTAAACTTTTCTGCAGCGTGGCTGTGCATTTTATGGCTGCAACTTGTAACCATAGAGGTAGCTGCATTTCAGTAGTGGTAAGTGAATTTATCTTTGTATTTAGTTTTTAAAAAGTGCTGGGAGATTGTTTGAATGAAATCAACTATATTAAATGAAAGCCAGGTTTATGTGTTCTTATTGTCCTTACTATTTATTCTCATTGAGCTGTTTGCTTTTCTTGCTTTAATATACCACACTCCTTTTATGAAAAAAAAAATCTTTTTTGGGCTCATTTTCCTTCATATCTTCTTGTTGGTTGTTTTGTTTCCTTCATTCTGATGTCATTTCTTCCCTGCAAGTTTTTAAACAGAGATTGTAACTGAATGCATTGGTTGTATTTCTTGCTGAAATCGTGATGTAAAATACATGCAATAGCATCTTCAGATGTAAATGTGAAGTGTCATCTCAGATTCTGAGCTTTGTAGGTTCTTATACCAAACTCATCACTGTAGTATTAGAGTGCCTTCCAGTAGTGTATTAAGCAATGGGACTAACATCTGTCACCAAGTTGTTTGTCCTTTCACCCTTTCCCTGAGGGAAAAGCATGTGTCTTGTTTTGATAGGGTTTTACGTTTTTGAAATAAAAAAAAAAATAGGTTGCTATGTGTTTGTTGGAGAAGGTGAAATCAAAGATACGATCCTTGTGCTTGGAATGTAATGTGTTGAGGTTTGGGATGGTTCTTTAGTTCATGGGGAAGTTCATTCACGATCTCAGACCAGCTCTTCAGAAAGCTCTGTCTCCTGCACAGATGAGCTTCGCCTTCATTGTAGAGAGTTCTGTTGTGCCAATTGAGTGCAGTTACCAACCCAGTCTTCCTCCCAGCTCTTTAGCTGGGCTTTTTAGATATCTTCGTTCCAGACTATGGAGCTCCTTGAAGAAAAGGACCGAGGCCTTAAACTTAATTTGAAATTGTATGTGAAGCCAGTGTAGGGAGTGGAGAACAAGTTTGATGTGCTTGCGGTAATCTGTGTTGCTGAGGAGACAAACTGCAGCATTTAATACTAGTTGGAGTTTTGTAGGTGCTGAAGGCTTAATTCCCAGGTATATTACATTGCTATATTTCAACCAAAAGTCCATCAAGAGTCTACCCCCTGGTAGAAATTTAGACTTTGGAATCTGAGGCACATAGGGACTTTGTGCCTATAGTGTTAAGTAGCTGCTGAGCAGGGGGCTTTGTGAATGCCAGTGGTGCTTATGTTGGATTTATGTAGCCAGTTACATGTCTAAGAGACTGATCTTGCATTGAAGGCAGTGGAAGCAAAGAGTGTCTAGTGCTTTGCTGGATTGGTCTGTGAGGACCTGATCCAAACCTCATTGAAGGCAATAGGATCCTTTCCATTGGCTTCAACAGACTTTGGATCAGGCCTTAAGGGCATAATCCTGAGAAAGTGAGGGCAAGCCAAGTAAAAGAGCTGTGTTTGTATAACTGTCATGGAGCTAGGGCACTGAATACTAATACTCAAACTGAAAGCTAGTCATAGGCTCATTTAGCGTAGCCTATGTAACTTCCACAAGTTATGGGGAAATATTGGGCACAGATTGCTGCTTCCTTCATTTGCCGACTTGGCCTGCATGGATCAGCATCGTTCAGTCACCACAACCCTGGCTTGCCTACATTTATCCTTCTCCTGTGTGTTGCAGAGACCAACCTCTGAGGTCTCCTTGGCAGCAGAGTCCTTCTGCCTGGGTTCTAAATAGCTTCATCCACCTTAATTTCCTGGAGTAATGTAATACTGTAGTACAGTGCCCGATTCTGCTATTCCATAAACTATGGTAAATCCTGAATATTTCACTGATATATAGGTCTGATTCTCCATTGCCCTGCCCCTTGTGTGGTCATTAACACTTGTACAAAGTGGCTGTAAATCATTACCGTTCTGATATGGCAGCATTTTACACATGCTTTGTATAGATGTACGTGAATAAACAAAGTGGCAGGCAGTGGAGAATCAGGCCCAGTATAAAACCAGTGTGAGAGGAGAGAATCAGGTCCGTGGCTTTTAACTCTTCTTCATCCAAGTGACAAACCTTAGGGCTGACATGGAGCAGAAAGGCACCGGCCTTAGATATGCAAAGTTGATGTGTACAGATTGTTTTTCAGCAGAATGCACGCTGCTTTATGAAGGAACCTGCACTGGTGATAAACACTCTCCTCCATTTGGTTTGGGGGCTGATGAGATATGAACCTTTGAAGGTCAAGCTTTCTACTCTGTTCTGCAGCTGGCTTTAACCCGTTACCCTTAGGTGACTTTATTTGCTTCTTGGCTTTTCAGTCCTGCTAGCTGAATCAATGCTATTGTGAAAAGGTCAGCAACGTTTTGAAGTGCCTTCAGTTTGTAATGGAATGCAAGGCACAGTTTCCAGTCTTTCTTTCCCACAGGAATCAATGCACTGCTACTATGTGTGTGGTTTTCCTATAATGATTTTTCTGTACAGGTGTTAATATCAAATTTGAGTAAAACATGAACACATCTCCCTTTTTAGTAGGCCATTTCTTGCTTGACTACAAAATGGGCACAACATCCCAGCATATCTTTTAGTAATTAGCCCCTTGCTGTCTTTGTGTTTTCTGTCAGTGATATGCTGCATAAAAAGTCACGGAACATTGGTTTGTGTGAAGAAAATGTACAGCTTTTGTATGTACAGGGAGCTACATACTTTGCGTGGGTTGGTTGGAGTGTTTTGCTTGTGTGTTGCAACTACAGTGATAAAGCAGTAGTTCACCTTGATCTGTGTGTTTGTGTTTGTTTGTATGGAGGGATAAAAGGTTCTATCAGTTGTTTTTTAGTATTGGTATTATTGGATATTCCTTAATGGGCAGCAGGCAACAAATGTTGAAGTAGAATGAACCCTCCTCTCACAGTAAGCATTTGGGTACAAATGAATGTCAGTGCAAGGTGAATGGAATTGCTTTTTCTCTATTGAACAAAAAAAATGTAATGCTCGGTTGTATCGGTTTTGAAATTCACAGCATCTTGTAATGAACTAACTTGGAAATGAAAAAAGAAAGCTATATCTCGCCCTACATAGGAATCTAATCAATATAAATTCTCACAAACTGTATCTGACATAGTGTGTCATACCCCTTGATTTTGAAAACATTTTAATCATTATTCTCTTTGTTGAGGAATTTTAATTGTTTTCCCCAGCAATGTCTCCTACATTTTAATTTAATTATAAAATAACTTATCTGGGACTCGATCTGTTTTATAAATGCAAATGAGGAAATTTCAGTCCATTGTCTCCATACCGCTCCATAGGACTGATTATTGTTCCCATTGGGAGTAGAAGTATTGCCACTGAGTTCAGTAAGTTTTGGATTGGGACTCTTTTGCCCTTAGGTGGAAGTATAGGTGTTGAAGTCAGGACCATGTTCCTGATTCCCATGTGGTGGTGTATTTTTGTTGCTTGACCACTGCATGAGCTGTCTGTCATAGAGTGACCAACCCCTTTAAGGGGAGACTGGCCCAGCTCCTCCTGTGACTGATCAGTTGCCTCCCCACTGAGGCTGTCGAGAACCTGAAGAGCACTACGTCCTTATAAAAGATAGCAAGAGCTCAGTTGAGCTAGAAAACTGAAGGGAATTAAAAAGGCTGCTGTGAGTGTTCCTTGGTCCCTGAGAGAAGGGAAAAGCCTCTGGGAATTGTAACCCATGAGGGGTGGAGAACTTTAGCCTCAGTTTTTGTTTAACCATTACGTTGTTCCTTGAGGCAAGGTACTGAAACAGATTCTGGTGGGGGCATCGATCCTTCCTGAGCTGGAGAGCTAGCCCACCGGCAAAACACCATAATTCTAATTGGAATACACAGGCATCATTAATAGGCTTTTTTTTTTTCTGTTAATTTGGATTAGATTAAAATTAAAATTTAGGCCCATTTGTTTGGCCATGACATATGGTTCATTCTGGGGAATGAAAATTCCCCACACTGGCTTCACATTACAGAACTCCTCAACCCTTCTTTTATAAAGCCTCCTAGATTTGCTGATTGCTTAGCATTACCAGTGGTTTTAGATGGAAGTGTTTTGCATTATGTTGTGCCTGATCCTATATTCCCTGGGCATCTAAAATTCTGCTTGATTTAGTGGGAGTTGTGGGTGAGGAAGGAATAGAGAAGATCAGAACCATTGCTTATGTTATATTGAAGGGTAGTATTAGATGTTCCTGCACGCCTCATGAAAATGAAGCTCCCTCTCATGTGGATATCCTAGTGAGAGAAATTATAGTTTTTTTTAATTTACCATAAATAAATTCAGAATTTATAGTGGTGCACAATTCAATAGAACTCGCTACCTTTTATTGGTTTCAACGGTCTATCTATAGAGGGCTTGTAGAATCCAAAAAATGCTGGAGCTAATGCTGGGAATCAAACTCATGCGTAATGTCGTTACATTCCCAGTATTCCAAATTTTCTAACATTAACAAAATTTGCTTGCTAGATTCCTTGTTCATGAGTTTGGTTTGATTGTATTGATCAATGCATTTTTCTCTCTGAAAAAGCATTTATGAATTCAGTTATTATTTTGGTAATATAGATAATCTGAAAGTGTTTTGCTGTGTTGGGGGAAAAAAAGAAAAATATCTAATAACTAGCATGAGAGCTGGCAGTGCCATAAATATAAACATCGCAGTAGGAGATATTTTGGCCAGTAGACAGAAAGGCTATCATCTGTTAAACCATTTGGAGCTACAGGGGACAAACTGTGTTAATGTTGTTAAAGCCACAGCAGTGTCAGATGATAGTGTTTGATATTCTTGATTCGGAGTACATTTAAACCTTAGGGGAATTTTGTTTTACTGTGTGTCAGTTGTCTCATCACAGATGGTTTTTGTGAGGCGGGGCATAGTAGAATACGATTGCACGGTATTAAAAATGAGTTAGTTCTTGAAAAGTGGAGAACACATATTGCCCTTGCAGTCATTTAACCACCACCCAGTCAGTGTAGATGAGAAAAATCATTCGAAAACTCTTCTGAGGCAGGATTAAACAGACATGTAATTGAGTCAGTTAATTGCAGGAGTAGTCTATCGTGATGTGCATATACATATGCATAATGTACACAATATAGTGTCGTAATTCAGATTTTGATCTTGAATAATGTGTTTGCTTTGTGGTGTTAAAATATTTTTTTTTGGAAGTGGGTCTTACTGAGATGCCATTGTAGCTCAACAGTCTCTGATTACTACTTTCTTGTTCATGGATAGATGAGTTAGAAAGTGAGTATGTGTGCGATAGCATGGAGAGCCCTAAGAACAGAGGGGCTGACCTCTGCAGCAGGCAGAATGGTTTATACCTAGGATGTACTGTGCAATATGGATGTATTGTGCAAATGTCAGACATATGTGGCTACATTCTGCTCAAATCATACTGATTTAAATCTGGAGTAAATTCATTAATTTACACAGAATTACGTGGATATAACTGAGAATAAAATCTGACTCAGGAACTTTGAGTGTTCTGGGGAGATCACACAGCATTGATTACTGCTGTAGCATTCAGCAGAGGGCAAGGTATACTTGCATATGTCAGCTCAGCCCAGTTTGCTGGTGGGGAAGGGGCCAGAGCTGAGGAGATGGCCCTGCCCCATACCCTCCTTTTCTAGTGCCACAAGTGGCATTGGAGAGAGTCTGTCTAATGCCAGTTCAGGGACACACAGAAATAGGAAAGGCTGCTTGTGCTCTGTGCCTTCTTTGCACCCTTGTGTAAATCCATGATCTACTCTCTAATCTGCATACTGCTAGCCAGGCTTGCCTATGGGATTACTATGCAATAATTGTGGACTAGCATTATAGCCTGAGCATGGAGAGATGTAGGACATGAAAATAATAAAAAGGCTTTTGCCCTGCAGGGTTTAGCACTTCCGAAGCATAAGTGAGCTACAGTACAAAGTTCTCAATACGTGGTGAAATAGGGATTATACATACTTTGGCTGCAGCTGTATAAAAAGGAGCTAAATTTACCTAAAGAGTTGAGATTAATTTTAGCTTAAATATCCAGTGCTGTTTTCGTGTTCCTCTGCATTCTGATTCTAGCCCCTTTAATATTAAACACCATGGTTAGTTTGAAGGGCAATGTGTAATCAGAGATGTAAGTATGAGTTTAAAACTTTAATATTTATCTGAGTGGGAGAATTATGTACCACATGGTTGTGTAATTGCATATTCTCTTTTAAAGAACTTCAGCCTATTTGAATTTATCTAACTACAGCACCCTATGACATATGTATCCCTATAGAAAACAAAATCCTGCCCTTGCTTACCTATGCTGAGTGACTGAGGTTCTCTCAGTTTCATTTAACTAATAGCAGTGTTAGTCACTAGACTATATTATAATGAAGCTATCTTGTGGCAGGGGGGAAAGAAAAGTTTTGGGGGACATGTATGAAGGACATATGAAGGTGCCAGAAAGTGGTGAGTGTTAAAGAAGAGTGTCTAGGCGTGATCACATAGTTGCTTGTTTATAGAACATGAACACATGCCACAGCTACATGTGTGCTCTTGCATATTTATGCATTAGTATATGTTAGTTGTTTGCTGCATCTATACCTTCAGGCTGTTGTTTTGCCTCTTGTAATTTTGTTGCAGTAATTAAAACATCAGAGAAACAAGAAAAATAAAACCCCAGCACATTTTAGTCGAATAGAACGTATGGTGCGTGACTTGTGTCAGATGAAGGTAATTAATCCACGCAGAAGAAATATACAATAGAATCTGCTATCTCTTTTATAGTATCCCCAAGGTTTCAAGTACAATTTTGTGGGGACCCTTAGTTAAAGTCCAGTCTCTGGTAGGCAATCTTCACTTGCTCTTCCCCCAGATGGTGTAGGAGTGAGGATGATAGGCAGAACTATTTACCCCTGTAAAACATTAGAGCCGTAAACATCACAAAAAAGTTACTCTGTGTTACTGCTGTGGCTGATGATTTTTGGTTTCTGACTGATTCAGAGAGAGGTCATAAAATTCAGCCTTGCCCCTAAGAGAATGAAATTAAAAGGCTTCTAAATCCTGTTGAAAACATGGGATAAGCTTAGCCACTCAGGGAGCTGCAGTATCAAAGCCCATATGACGTGATCAGTCATAACAAAGGAACTCAGTCTTTTTAAATTTTTTTTTTTACAATTTCTATCATAAATTACAGGAAATAAATTAAACGAAATTACATTAACATTGATAAATTTGATAAAATTGCTCCAATTGCCTGGGTTCTTTATGTGACTTTAAACCCACCCATATGATGGGGGAGAAAAGAAAAAAACATAACAGCCATACTGGGTCAAACAACAAACCCACTTTGTGAAGTTTACATGCTTCTGAACCCTAAGAAACCATCTGCTAAGGTTTGACTGACTGCTTATCACCTGGAGGAAGGTACCAGTAAGAAAGAGTTGAACTTGCTGATATACCTTTCTCCTGCCAATTTTTTCATCTTGGAAAAACGTAAAACAAGGGTGCAGAAAGAGGCTGACACCTGGAAGTGAAAAGTTCAGTGACTCATGAAACCACTGGTTTTTCTTTGCAAGGTTTACAGAAATCTCACGTAGCGTAAATGGCATGTTTCCTTCGGCAAATGCCAGTGATAAAGTTTTATTTTAAATTTCACATCAAAATTATGACAAGCCCTAAGATCCCCTTCTGTGATTTAAACCTCTTATCACTTTGGTCGGATTGGTTGTATAACCACCCTATCATTTTTTTTTATTAGATTTCTTTGTATTAGCTAGGATTACTGGTTGATTTGATTCACTTTGCCAGAACCCGACCTATGCACGTGTCCTAAAAGCTCAATCCCAGCAATTTCAGCCATTGGGGACTGACCCTGGATTGGAAGTGAGTTATTTAGCATATTGCTTCTGCTGCCCTTGCCTGGCTCATCATTGGTGGGAGGGTTGAGTAGGTGATATAACATTGACAGTTTAAACAGAAAACAAATACTTTCCTAAGTTTTCTGCCATCTTTTCTGTCTCTCAGGACATGGCAGTATTTTTCTAAACTAGTAAAAAGGTTTCGAAGACTCCCTATGTGATCCATAAACTCCACTTTCAGTGGAACCAAAAATCAATGTGGTCCAACAGAGAGAGAGAACTGCACAGGTCTGTCATTGTTCCGTTGCTGTAGTCCCCCACATGCTGGATTCCAAGAATATGTCCCCTAGTGTACCTGAAGTTAACTTTACAAAGCAGTAATGATACAGTAGCTTGCATAGAGACATGGGAACAGTGCTGGCAAGTGATCAGATTAAAAAATGTCTTTTCTGTTTTCAAGGGAGATGGAAAATTTTCAGCAAATGCCATATTCTAACAAAAGGAAAAAAATATATGTCAGGGTATAATTGGCCACTACAGAACACTTTTCTTCCACAAAAAAAATTAAGCCGAAACTCCACAATTTAATTGGCATGATTTAAAAAGCTCAGGAGGTCACTGAGAGTAACTAGGGCATAGTTAAATCAAGTTATCTAAGACTTATTATGATACTTCAGGTGACAGGAACCTGCACATCTGGGAGAGGTGACAGTCTGGGTCACTGAATGTTATCTTGTGAACTGAACTTTAAAATTATATTAAATATTTATTTTTAGGGTCAGCAAGCAATGCCTTCGTAGGAGTGCAATATATAGTGAGAGATTTGTAAAAACCAAATTATAACCATCTTTCCATGTCTGTAGATTAAATACCAAGGTACCTGATTTTACAGCTTGTTCTGAGCCTTGCTTGGTTTTGTGGCGTTTTTTTCTTATTGATACACACTTCTAATATTCTAAGACACATAGGCTCAGTTTCTTAAAGATATTTAGATGCCTAAATCCATCATTTAAGGGCAACTGACATTTTCAAACTGCCACTCAGCTGCTATCTAATCCCAGAGGCCCCTGCATTTTTACAATGTTATCGAGGCTCTGATGCCGCCCCACAGGTGATGAGCAGCTCAGAGCCTTACCTCAACAGTTGGGAGTACAGGGTAACATAGGACGATCATGAGAGAGGTGTTAAGAGCAGGAGACAGTTTCAGCTGCTAGGGCATTGGGCTACCTAAACAGCCGGCTTAGGTGCCTAACGCCAGGAGAGGGTTTGTGGCTGAGGGTCCTGAACAGAAGTGTATGAGGATCTTGTCAGCCAGGCATGCCAGGTAAGCCCTTAGGGTAAGTCTACACGGGGGGAGGGGAGGACAGTGGCAATAATGTTCCCTGAGAAAATCTAGGGCATCCAAGGCTGGTTTAATATGGGGTGAGGTGAGTTGGGTGGGGGCTGATCAGGTCTCAGGCCTACAATAAATCAGAGTCCAGGGCAACTGATTCAGACTCATTCTAGAGGACTAAAAGTAGCAGTATAGAAGTTTCCGCTTGAGAGATCCTCCCCCCCCCCCCCCCCCCGCCCTTCCTGGTTTTCAGAGCCAAGGGCTCCAGCCTAAGTGGGAACATCTACACTGTTATTTTTATCCTCTTAGCATGAGCCTGAGTCAATTGACATGGACTCTGCTCTGTCCCCTGCTCAGTGACGTTTAGCATTTTATGCATTTTTGAGATAATGCATGGACAATTGTTCTTTGCACATTTGAACAAGATAAAGATGTGGTAGTAAAATTTACTATAGTTCTTATTGTTTTCTGAAGTTATGTATAGGTAAAATAGGTAGAAAATGGAAGATCATGAAATAGTCCCAGATGCACAATAATTTCTTAGAATAGTTCTTACAACAACAGAAAGGACTCCAGATGATCCTAATATTGGTGATTGATGACTAATATGAATGACTGCTCAACAATGCATGATGTGCACATACCTATATGCCCCTGTTTCACTTGTGCCTATCAAAATTCCTTTGAGGCACACACACAATCAAATTTATCCTAACTGATGAAATGACAAGTGAAAGGAGCCCCAGTGTTACTGGTGGTCAAATATCAAAGTGGCAAAAAATGCCTACTTCTGTCTGTGATGATCCAGGAGACTGTCTGTCTGCCAGCCACAGATTTGGCCACAGTGATCCACACATTCCTGGCCTCTAGGCCAGGTTATTGCAACTCATTGTATTAACAATGAAGCCCCAAGCCATGAAAAAGCTTCAGCTGGTGCAATATGTAGGTTTGTTTCTGTTGGTGTCCCTAGATCTCTTGTCCAAGTGGGACAGTCTGTACTTAGTGGTTTGGAATATGAATTCATGATTGATGATGACTTTGAGTTCTCTTATGAAATGAAGTTGGTGTTAGAATCCAGCAACCATCTGTTAAGAATTACGCACTGAAGAGGAAACATGTTAACATCTCAGGTTTGTCTGATTTCAATTATGTTAAAATTTCTTATGGCTGATCTTTCATTTGGAGTCTCCATCAAGGGCAAAATAACTTTACATCCTCCTCTGAAATACTTGCCAAAATTAGGCTTGGAATTCTATTTGACTCAGGCAATTTACAAGCTTGTTTTTCTTTCCCCCAAGACCATGCAGTCTTCCTAGTGATGCCAAGTTTCATGATTTGGATTTAAAAGAACTATTAGTTACCACCTGGAAAGATCAAAGGTCTTTTGGAAGTCATCCCAGTTATTTGTAACTTATAGGGAGAAGTACAGTGGGAAAACAATCTCAGTTCTAAGTTTGTCTGTATGGTTGTACTTTATCCATCACTGTGATATCTGAGGACGAGGGTACCTGAATAGAATCAGCTTCTGTATCTCAGCCTGTTATGACCAGATTGGATACAATATCAAGTTTCATGACTCAGAATTTATTCCACTAGAGCTGCAGCTGCCTCTGTGGCTCATCATCATAATGTGTGAGATCTGAGGTTTGTAAGGCTGACACCTGGAATTTCATCCTCTCAATACTGATCTCTTGATATTGAAGCCAGATCAGATGATTTGGGAGGGCAGTTCCTCAAAACTTTTAAAACTCTTCAGAGAAACTGAGGATTTCTATTATTTGCTAATCTCCTACATGGGGATTAGAAAAGGGAATTTTGGGAGGGAGAAATGAAGGTTGTTTATCAGAAGTTAAAGTTATCTGAATATATTGACTTTGCAGATCCACACAGATGCTTCCCTCCTCCCCCTTATTCTTTAGTATCCAGAGCTAGATTTTGATCAGATGAAGAGGATCCTGGGAGAAGACCAAAGACAAGAGCCTCTTACAGTCTTGATGAGGATACTCAGATCCATTAGCAATGCATATACCTAGCCCCAAATGGTTCCAGAACCTGCAAGGCACAGCACAAGATTCATGCTGTATAGATGTACAGAGGCAATATATTCAGAGAATTCTTGTTTTAAATAATCCCATGGTTTCACCTTGGAACTCTCCTTTCCTTTTCAGCTTTTCCTTTTGTTCCCCTTACAAACATTGCTTTTATGGGGAAAGCAAGAGAAGACAAATTGATCTGAAAGCAGCCATTTTATATGTAAAATTAGTGTTAAATTATCTTAGATTTTCCCTTAAAACACAGTAGATTTCATGCAGCATTTGTCCTCTTTCAGAAATAGTACAGGTCTTTTCTGATCTGGCAACTGCTTAGAATAACTCTGGGGTGAGGATAAATGGCAAGCGCAGTAAATCAGTATATAAAATGCCTTGTAAATTGTTAGGTTCAAAGTTACTGTTATGCTGAGGCTTCAAGATGCACTATTGATTCTTTACTCAAAAATTGTCTTCATTGATAATATCTATCATGATATGAATGCTCCTGGTGGACTCCATACCCTTTGGGAGTAAAGGCAACATATCCTCAAATGGTGTAAATCAGCATAGCTCCATCAAATCCTATGGCCCAATTCATCAAAGCACTTCAGTATGAGGTCAGCTTTAATCAGGTACGTACTCCCATTGAATTCATTGGAGCTATTCAGGTGCTTAAAGAAAAGCACATGCTGAAGAGCTTTGCTAGATCAGGGTCCTGGTCAGTAACACTTTATTTTCATAAAGCACATTAAGTTATTTCTGTGCCTTGTCTGATGCAATTATTCCCATAGTTCAGTATTTTCTCTGATGGATCATAACTTTCTAAATGGCAGTGCATTAGAAAAATAGAATAGATAAGGCTGTATTTTGCAGATAAAGATATCTTAACCAACCCACAAATTCCTGATTCCCCAGTGGTAGCATTTACTCTAAAAATATGATTGTATAGCAATGCAATACAAATTGGAACCATTTTTTTTTTACTGTGAAGAGGCTGCTCCTTCAGTTACTATGCTCATATGCTCTTCTCGTCATTGTTGAACTACGCTGTATTTGTCCTGAACATTGCTGGTGGTGCTGCTTAGATTAAGTGAGTCTCCCTCCTCCAACCATTTTTGAATTTCAAACAGCATGCCTAGAAGAGGAATTAAAGTATCTGTTCGCATTATACATGTGGGTCAAGGTTGTTGAAGATTCTCTCTCAAATTATGGGCTCACTGTACTGTGAATCATTATTGTCAGTGTCAGTACAAGTCTCTGGAGCAATTGGTTGCCTGAATAGCTGGATTTTCGCTGTTGTAGATGGTTAAGAATAGGAAATGATGTCATGTCCTTAGTAGCAATTGCTGTGCATTCTTATGGGTTCTTTCCATGCTTTTAGTCTTGACTAATATTGTACAAACCAGATAATACTGCTTCCAATGACATACTAGACGGGGACTGAAACAATATATATTCTGAGAGTTGGATTGTAAATGAAAATTCTTTTGCATTCAGAATGATTAAAAACGTTATCTGACATTTCATTTAAACATAGATTCATAGATTCATAGATTATAGGACTGGAAGGGACCTCGAGAGGTCATCGAGTCCAGTCCCCTGCCCGCATGGCAGGACCAAATACTGCCTAGACCATCCCTAATAGACATTTATCTAACCTACTCTTAAATATCTCCAGAGACGGAGATTCCACAACCTCCCTAGGCAATTTGTTCCAGTGTTTAACCACCCTGACAGTTAGGAACTTTTTCCTAATGTCCAACCTAGACCTCCCTTGCTGCAGTTTAAACCCATTGTTTCTGGTTCTATCCTTAGAGGCTAAGGTGAACAAGTTCTCTCCCTCCTCCTTATGACACCCTTTTAGATACCTGAAAACTGCTATCATGTCCCCTCTCAGTCTTCTCTTTTCCAAACTAAACAAACCCAGTTCTTTCAGCCTTCCTTCATAGGTCATGTTCTCAAGACCTTTAATCATTCTTGTTGGTCTTCTTTGGACCCTTTCCAATTTCTCCACATCTTTTTTAAAATGCGGCGCCCAGAACTGGACACAATACTCCAGCTGAGGCCTAACCAGAGCAGAGTAGAGCGGAAGAATGACTTCTCGTATCTTGCTCACAACACACCTGTTAATGCATCCCAGAATCATGTTTGCTTTTTTTGCAACAGCATCACACTGTTGACTCATATTTAGCTTGTGGTCCACTATAACCCCTAGATCCCTTTCTGCCGTACTCCTTCCTAGACAGTCTTTTCCCATTCTGTATGTGTGAAATTGATTTTTCCTTCCTAAGTGGAGCACTTTGCATTTGTCTTTGTTAAACTTCATCCTGTTTCACTCAGACCATTTCTCCAATTTGTCCAGATCATTTTGAATTATGACCCTGTCCTCCAAAGTAGTTGCAATCCCTCCCAGTTTGGTATCATCCGCAAACTTAATAAGTGTACTTTCTATGCCAATATCTAAGTCGTTGATGAAGATATTGAACAGAGCCGGTCCCAAAACAGACCCCTGCGGTACCCCACTCGTTACGCCTTTCCAGCAGGATTGGGAACCATTAATAACAACTCTCTGAGTACGGTTATCCAGCCAGTTATGCACCCACCTTAAAGCAGCCCCATCTAATTTGTATTTGCCTAGTTTATCGATAAGAATATCATGCGAGACCGTATCAAATGCCTTACTAAAGTCTAGGTATACCACATCCACCGCTTCACCCTTATCCACAAGGCTCGTTATCCTATCAAAGAAAGCTATCAGATTGGTTTGACATGATTTGTTCTTCACAAATCCATGCTGGCTATTCCCTATCACCTTACCACCTTCCAAGTGTTGGCAGATGATTTCCTTAATTACTTGCTCCATTATCTTCCCTGGCACAGAAGTTAAACTAACATTGTGGTGGTTAGCAGCAGATCATCCTCAACACGGTGTCTTGAGCTTTTCCCTTGTTATGTTATGAACGAAACTTTCAGAGCATTGCTGCATATCTGATGGGAAGCACGCATATTAGAATCTACTTGAGAGAGAAATGGTTTTAAATGTGGAGTTTTGACCAAAAAAATCAGAGAATCAGTAAACACTATAATTGTCTTTCTTGGTCCTCTGTCCATAGCTGTTAATAAAGAGCCTCTGATGGTTTGTTAGATTTTGATGAGACGGTGTACCTAATACATGTCCAAGCGTTTATGAAATGACTCTTTTAACAGTTGAAATGAATGGGATTCAGGAAGA
Organism: Trachemys scripta elegans; assembly: GCF_013100865.1. NCBI lineage: Eukaryota > Metazoa > Chordata > Testudines > Emydidae > Trachemys > Trachemys scripta. The sequence continues at coordinate 84,845,277 of NC_048301.1, forward strand.
AATATTCTTTTTTAAAAAAAAAACCTAACATTTCCCCCTCATAAATAGGCCCAGTTAAAACAGACGATTTTTTCATCTTTAAAAAAACAAAACACCCCAAAACCTTGCAATTATCTATGGCATATGTGCTAAGCTTTATGAGGGCAAATACATCTTGGGAATTAATGGTAGTGGCCAGCTGTGGAACACTACACAAGAGTTTAAAGTGAATTTTTTAAAAGAATCTTAATAAAATGTTAGCATGACGATTGATGAGGTTGCACAGAAGCAGAACGTCAATCAGTGACATTCATAGATGGAGTTAAAAGCTTTGGAAGCTTTTCTTTTATCAAAAATAGGAATTGGTGACTGCCATGGTAGCAATATTATTTATCTTGACTTTTTTCTTTTGTTGCAATGGGAGGATAGGTATAATTTTTTTTCTTTAGCCTTGAGATGCTATTAATAAAGCAGCGTATTAGGAAGCTATAAAGTGGAAATGGGGGAAGGTTGACTGGAGCTTCTTTCTGTATATATTTATAATTTAGTAATATTTCTATAAATTAAAACATGGCTAGAAAACTTAACTATAAATGTAATTTTCAAGATAGGCAGATTCAAACATTGTACTTTCTCAAAAGTTGATTCAATAAGTGCTATGTAAATTATACATTGTAGCAGACTTAGAGAGGAAGTGCTGAACTAAAATATGCAGTGTTGACTGACTCAATAAAAGAAACTCCTGTGTTTCCAGGTCTATTTTGATTGTATTCAAATATAAAGTTCTGTTGTATAAACTTTGAAATTTTTTTCTTTGACACTGACTTGGGAACAATGCCATGTGATCAGTGCACCTTCTGGCAGTCACACCATGCCAGTCTCTGAGCTTGAAAGATCTCATACTGAGCAAGGGTTGAGCTGGATTAGAATTTGGATGGCAGAGCTCCAGATTGCAGTAAAAATTGGTGATGTTGATTCAGTAGGTACTACTTTTACCATTGAGCAATTGCATCAGAGGGGTGTGTGTGTGTGTGTGTGTGTGTGTGTGTGTGTGTGATGGAGGAAATGTGTGAAATGTAAAACTGTCCTGGCTAGTTATGGTTACTAAAGATTCCATGATAGGTTTGGTAAGCCTTGGTATCGTGTCTTATTACTGGTTTGCGTAACTTCAGTCTGTCTACCTAAATCCCCTTTGAAAGTTCAGCTGTAGCTCATGTTCTTCAGTTCCTTCCTAAACCTGCAGTATGGCTTTGGGCTGTCTAACAGTTTCTGCATTCTGGGTTTTAAGGTGAAATTTGAATGTGTAATACAATAATCTATTGTATTACAAAATCCTGGATGGATTTTACATGGATGCTAATTCAACAGGGAAACAGCAGCTATTGTGGGCCCAATCCCGGAGCTCACTGGCTTTTAGTGGGATTACTTGTTCAAATTATCTTCTAGTGTCCTTGTTCCTTTAAGAAGATATTTTATTTCCCAAAGACAGAATATGCACCAAGTGGCCTTGTGGTTGCTATGGTATTTCACTAGCAAGCAACCTGTTAAATAGCCACGGCATAGAAAATGGTCTGTCTAACTAGGCTTTCTCCTTATGGAAGTATTCATTTTATAGAGCTGCACTCTGTTGTTCTGCATTTTATAGTTTGGTGCAGGAAAAAAACCCCTCTATTCTTTCAGTGAGTTAAATTGCTTTTGACAAGTATGCTTTTCAGTTGGCTCCCTTTTGCACATTCATTGAAGAGTGGGATAAATAGTCTTTTTCTCCTTAGAGCCTAACTTAGTAACCAGAATAAACTTTGACCAAGTTCCAGGCAGGCTTAAATTACACAACTCCCATTTTGGAAATTAATTTTCTTTAGGTGTGACTTGTTCATTTGAGAGAGTCCAATTTCATTTTCAGTTGTAATTTCTTTCATTCTTTTCTTGTTCAGCTCCCGGACGTATAATGGAGGAATAACCAGCTGTGTAGAAGGGAGTGCAGAGTCTAAGTGTGGATATGTGATCAGGGGAATGGAGAAAAATAGTTAAATCCCTATGATTTTTTGCAGATGTGAAATAATGTGAAATAAAATTAAAACCAACATATAAAAAGGAAAAACCCTCATGCAGCTCTTGGCCTACGGGCTTGGGTTCCTGCTCTGGGCGTTGTGATTTGGTGCATGAGGTTTCATGGTGGCGCAAGTTTGGCCAGGCACGCCCCCTATCATGATCTTGGGCTGGCCAGGCAAACCTTGAGTGGGGCTGGCCAGGTTACAATGCCCAGAGCAGGGAGCCTGGCACAGCCCCATGTTACAGGAGCTGCCTCTGCGGGGTGAATGTGCTGTGCATCCCCTCCTCAGAACCTCCCATCTACCCTAGGGGCAGGGCCCACCTTTCCCCCCCACGGATAAAACAAAGTAAGATGAAATTCCCAAATGAAAAATTGTAAAAAATAAATAAATAAAATAAAATAATGATGATAATAATAATATAAAAAGGAATTTCACATGGCTCTAGAAATAGTTACCAAACAGAAAGAGAGCATCGTCTGAAAGTATATTTTTCCTCTTCTCTGATCCTTTGTCTAAAAAGTCAACATTAATTCTTCAGATAGACGCCTTAGTTACTGAAAGATCTTAAAAGGGAAGAAAGTTTTTTTTTGTTTTTGTTTTTTGTGTTTTTTTGTGTTGTTTTAAGGGAAAAAAAATCTATATTTTACATATTGAAATATCCAAAATAATATGGTTATTTATCCTGCAGAGGAGAGTCTGAGGTGCTGCTTAAACTGCATAACCCCAAGAGCAGCCACAGAAGGTGTTATGTCTCAGAAGCACCTCTTCAGGGTGCATCTACACTGCAGCTCAGAGTGTGCTTCCCAGCTACAGCAGACAGATGCTCTAACTCTTCTTGCGCTCACAGGCTAAAAATAGCAGTGTAGCTGGGGGTAGCATGGACAATCTGGGCAGGCTTTACTCAGACAGCTAACCTGAGCTGTCACCTGTGATACCCCAAGGTTCACTGCTATTTTTAGCTGCTATTTTAAGTGCACTACTATCTTGAGCAGAGCTAATGTGTGTCTGACTGCCTGAGCTGGGAAGCATGTTCTCTGCTGCAATGTAGATGTACCCTATGTCACAGTTCCCTACTGCTACTACATTGTTCCGGGAGCTGGGGTATTGTGGAGGGAGTAATTTCTTGCTGGCCTGTACGAGCAACAAATTATGACTGTGGTGCTGGCTAATGCATGGAGAGTAGGCAAGTAGGTCTTGGCTCCGCCCATTCCGCATCCCACATCCTGTATCTGGTCAGGAAGGTTAGAGAGATCTGTGTAGCCTGAGAAAGCTACATTATTGTCTTACACCTCTATGTGATATGTACTCCAAATCTCAATGTAGACCCATGGAAGGTTTGACTAAGGTGTTCAGAATTATGAAGGCAGTGGTGAAACTGATCAGATGCTTATTTTAACCCTATTCCATGAAAACAAAAGGCTAACTTTAAAAACCAGTTACTGACCAAATGCAGAATGCATAGTAAACTTGTGGTAGTTATTACTGCAGGCGGTCATCAAATCAAATATTGTAGCTGAGTTTTTAAAATGCTTGGATAACTTTATGACCAACAGTAGCATTTGTAGTTATGAAAGATAAGATAAAGACAATCAAATCTCATGCTTCAAGGCATAAGATAATCACTGCAGTGGTCTAAGAAGAATTCCCCCCCCACACACACACTCTGTGCAGCATTACACAGTTGGTTATGTGCCTTCCTCTGAACTAAAACATTAGCCGAAGGCATGGTTCTGGACCTGGTAGGCCAATGGTCTGATCTATTATGGCAAATCTCATAGAAGAATGCTTTTATGTAGGTTTGGCAGAATTAGATTTTTTTTAAATAACCGTTGATATTATCCATTGAAATTATTTTAAAGTAGTTTTTTCTATTTTATCAATTTAAATTTTCACAGTTGTGAAAAATTATAAGGGGTCTGACAGTATAATGGAGTCAGACAGTAATTATGTAATGACACTATACATTGTGAATCAAAAGTTAAAAGCTTTCTAACCATTAAAAAACAAATGGTCAATAACACGTATCAAAATATACAAAGTAAAATATCCGTAAATCAAACTTTAATAATTTCTCAAGTACTGTTTTTTCTGACTTTGCCTATCTGTAAATTTTGGTTGTTATTGATAAAAGTATATTTTTGTCAGTTTGCATATGTGTCTTGAAATCAATGTTTACTGACATTTACTGATAAATATCTAATCTTTCCAAGCCTACTTTGTTGCATTACATTATCTTAGCTGGTGTTTACATGAATGTCAATTCATTAAAGAAACAGTAAGGATTAGGACTTGTGATGGGGCGTCTGCCCCATATTGACATGCAAGGGGCCCCAGGGAGGCTGTGCAGGAAGCAGCCAATAGGAGAGGGGTTGTGAGGAACAGCCAATCAGGGCTCAGCAGAATCATCTAAGAAGAGTCACAGGGCAGAGCAGGGTGAGTGACTCCCTGGGGCTCAAGGAGGGAGAACTGGGTGCCTGGTAGGCAGAAGGAAGCTAGTTCCCTGGACAGAGCAGTGCTGCTAGCAGGAACCAGAGTAGTTAAACAAGACCTCCTGACTGTCTGCTGGGATTTTCAGGCTGAAGCCCTGAGGCAAGGGTGAAGAGGATGCTGGGGCAATGGGGAAGTGGCTAGACAATTGGCTGCAATCCCCACTGTGGAAGTGATGGGACAGTTGGACTGCAACACTTGCCCCCAGAAGAGGGGAGCACAGATGATATGGCTGAAGAAGGCCAGCTTGAAGCACCAGTGTGGTAAGTGGAGCCCTATTACGGGGCTCCAATTCTGGACCTGGTGACCAACAGTGACTACACCAAGGCCACACTGACTACTAACATATACAGATGCTCTCCAAGTTACGTAAACCCGACATACGCAAATCCGAGCTTACGGAAAAAGTTCCGTAAGCTAGAAATAGAAGGGGTTTTTTTTTCCCCCCATAATGGTCGGAGATAAGTTTCTGACTTACGCAAAATTCGAGTTAGGCAAGGCGTTCTGGAACAGAACGCTTGCATAAATTGGGGAGTGTCATTACAAACTCATCTATCTCAGCAGTAGAACTGGCCAGATATGTTCTGGGTGTCTTTTTTTTCCCCTTTACTTTGAAGCATGAGAGGTTGGCCATAGCTGGAGATGAGACACTGGACGAGATGCTCTGAGCTTGTACAAGAAACCTCTTTTTTAGATGCCTGGCTGGGGTTTCTTGCTCAAGTTCTCTGGGTCTAACTGATTTGCCAGATTTAGGTTCGGAAAGGAGTTTTCCTTTAGGTAAGATTGGCAAGGACCTTTTTTGCCTTCCTCTGCAGCATGGTTCACCTGATGGGATTATCTGGGCGTATCTCACCTAAGAAATTTTCTGCCATTGCAGGGGCCTTAGGCAGGGTGGCGCTTTGGTCTCTCCTGTTCTCTCCTTGTGTACACGGTTTAGTTTCCTGTGGACTGAAATGGTTTAGTTAGACAAAAGTCTTTGGGCTTAATATGGGGGGACAGGGTGAAAATGGCCTGATTTATACAGAAGGTCATACTATATGATTTAATGGCCCCATCCATCCTTGTACTTGAAACTACTGCAATAATAATAAAATTGATGGTTTCAGCACAGTCAAAATAGAAAATGGCAAGTTGATGTTGTTTTTCCATTTTAGATTGCCTTTTGTTTGTTTATTTATTGTGGTTTATATTTTTGTGTAATTTTGATGTGCTCATGCTCTTGTTTAATTTAGAAAATAGATATTACATGGAAAAGAAGGTTAGGGTGTTATTTCCACCCTTTCACCTGGTTTTTGAAGATCAAAAGCATGATATGCTTCCAGACTCTTTGGGTGCATGTGTCTGAAGCTACAAGTTACGTTTTCAAAATGTGGCTGAGTAGAACAAGTCCTGAAGACAGAAACTGAATGTGGAGTCTCCATGCTTACTAAAAATTGCTTTCACTTAATCTAGAGTGGAGATTACACTTGCAGGCCAAGGCCTTGATCCTATAAAGATTTGTGTATGTGCTTATCTTTAGTCATTTTTCCATTGGCTTCACTGAGGTTAAGTGCTGTCTTGAATTGGGCTCATGGGCAGAGAATATGTTCGTGTTACTTGTTCGTACAGTACAGTGAGGCATTGGTTTCTGATCTCTTAGATGTAGTGCAATAGAAATAAAGTAATACTGATGTTTTCATGAAGAACAAAATGCAGAGCCTGGCTGCTACAATGAAGAATATTTTGTTAATTTAATCGTAGCTCTTACAAAAATATTAGCTGTAGCTCTATATATTTATGATGTGGTGGTGGTTTTTAAATACAGCTGTTTTCTATGGCCAACACTCCCTGTTTGAAGACCATAACAATTTAGGATTTTGTAAAGAGTGGCATTTTGGGTCTACTGTATCCACTACTGTCTGCAATTTACTTTCTATACCCAGTCAGTCACAGCGCATGAGAAATTATTAAGCGGATGTGAAAGGGGAAAGAAGAAAACATTGATTTTTGCCTTTGATAATAAATTTTCAATTTTCAGGTTTTTTCGATTCTTTGATCGCACGTAGCAAAATTTGAGATTAATTTTCCTATGTGGTACAATGCTTAGGGCACATTATGGCCATACCAGTCCAGGTGCTGCCATAATCTGGCTGGCTGCATGGTGTAGCATGGGGAGATGGTTATTACTGTTGACCATTCTAGTGGTCCCATGTTCTAAGAGACTAGGAGGAGTGCAGGGAATGTGTAGCAAGTCCTACAGTCCATTATACTTCACCAGTCCCTGTCATGGCATTTTTCTCTACAAAATCCCCCCACCAGTCCTAGCATAGAATAGTCTTTAAGGCCAGATCCTATTGCTCTTACTCATGCCTAGGAGCGCCTCGTTCTGTGATTAGTTTCACTGAAGGCAGTATGAGAGTGACAAAATCTGGCCCTCTGAAGCTGTAATTGAACTTGCAGGATTGAGTTCTGGGTTAGAGTACTGTATATGCTTTCATAAAAACAAAAACCCCAATTAAAACAGTTTATTTCTAAATTTAAATATTACTTGTAGTGTTGGAAACCCAGACAAAACAGTGTTTTGGGGGTACATGAGAACCAGACTGAAAAAGTGAAAACAATTATAAACAGAAAAGGAAAGTGATCAGTGTAAAATGCAGTTGAATCCAGTTGAAGATGGTTCATGTTGGTTCCAGATAATCAATTAGGTTTTGGTGCAGTGCAACAAATGTATTGCTTGAAGGATTCTGGGGGCTAATGGTCCTATAAGAGAAATCAAGAGATGACCAGTGGAAGGGTTCTAATTTGGTCTATTGGAACTACTATTAGGGTGCATGATGGGTAAAAAGTAAACAAACAGCACAAATAGAATTTTAAAAATTATTTTGGTTTTACCAACGTAAGGTGTTAGTAGTAACAAAGATAGAATGGCATTTTAAAGAAAATATAATACAGTTGTCCTCTACTTCCGGTTTTGATTTTGACTCGTGGGACCAGCATTGGGTCCAAAGAATGTTTTCTAAATAATCTAGATCAAACTCTGCTCTGACATTGGTGTAAAAATGGAATCATTTCTTGAGTCCATTTGAATTACTTCAGATTTACGCTGATGTAATTAGAACAGAATCTTGTCCTCTAGGATTATATCTTTTGTTAATATTATGTTGCTAGGTTATTTTTCTTTCTTTCTTTGGTATATGGCTTTCATTTAGAGTATTGGATTTTAAACCTGTCTTGTTTTAGGGATGCATAGACTGAAACATTGTTATTAAAATTCCAAGAATAGAATTTCTATTGATACATCTTTACATAGAATATAGCTCTCTGAATGTAGTTCATCAAATTTTATTGCCCCCTTTTGTCTATTTGCTTTGGAATCTTCTCCAGTAATAAAATAATGGATTTTTTAATCTGGACATTTAGAAGATAAATTATATCGCTTTTTGTTCAGCCCAGCAATTTTAAAGGAGGACACAGAACAGTCACTCTGCATGACTAGCTAGGCAAAATTTTTACTACAATAACCCTTCTTATTAAAATCCAGTTCATGACCAGGTAGTAAATAAAAGTAGAGTAAACAGTACATAGGCTCATTTGCTACACTGCTATTTTAAAAACAAATGATTTGTATTTATGTAAAGCCGTTCTATCTAAAGGATAAACATTCACGGCAAAGCTACAACTTCTGGGGTTGTGTGTGTTAAGTAGCTCTTTAACTGTACGTGATCCACAGTCAAACTAACCACATTTTAGGTCAGGAAGTAAAGAATTATTCCCTGACCTACTGAAACTTCATATAGGGTGTTGGATCAGTAATGAATAAAAGGAGAGAGTGCCAAATATGGAGTCACCCACACCTAATGCAACTGTGTTTTTCCTTGAGGTTTTTCCATGTAAATGATGACCCAGCCTTTCCTGCTTAGTTTGTGAAATCTAACAAGTTGATAGCCCAAGGTCCTAAGAATGTGAAGATTCTTCCTATATTAATTTCATGTATTATTTCTTTTAAAATAACATTTTGAAGAGTGAATTAGTGACAAACTCTTATTTAACATATAAGCATGTGTTTTAACATTTTAAAACATAAGTAATGTAATATATAAAAGGAAAGTAAGTGATCAAGTGAAACATCTGCACATGGAAGTTACTGAGGTGTCCTAGATTCTGACTACACAAGGGAGTTTAAATATTTTTAGATTTTTAGCACTAGATTTATAGAATGTCTTGCATTTTTAAGCAGTGTACATATCCCTAGATGAGACTAGAATGAAAAGAATATCTCTATTTAATTGGGATAAGACTGCTTCTGTTGAAAGGCTCAGTATGAGGGGGAGAAAAAGACAATTCAAAATTCACAGAGGGAATATCTTAAAAAAAAATCATTGTAAAAAATAGTATTAACAGTCTCAGGGAATGCAGTATGGTGTCCGGTATAGAAAAGGATTTAGAGAATAGAATATTTGGGGAGGGGGAGCGGTGTCTATAAGTGAAAACTGACAAAAACTGACTAAAATGGAAAATGACTGTTAGCTGAAACTGTAGATGTATCCTGAATAAAATATGGTTCTAAATCAGATTGTCCCCAAATTGACTTCTTATAAAATTGGCACATTATAAATAGATTTTATTTGTAGCCATTACAGCTGACTGGTTAGTACCACCCCCCACCCCCCCCTCCGACTTGGTGAGTATTTGCATAGCTAGGAATATGTATTGCTTTCAGGGCCGGCTCCAGGCACCAGCTTCTCAAGCAGGTGCTTGGGGCGGCCGGTCGGGAGAGGGGCGGCAGGTCCAGGTATTCGGCGGCAATTCTGCGGACGGTCCCTCACTTCGGCTCGGAGTGAAGAACCTCCCGCCGAATTGCCGCCGCAGATTGCGATCGCGGCCGCGGCTTTTTTTTTTTTTTTTGGTTTTGGCTGCTTGGAGCGGCCAAACCCCTGGAGCCGGCCCTGATTGCTTTGCAGTAATTCTATTTCCATTCTATTCTAGATAGATACTTATACCATGCTCATCACCACAGTATCTGAGCACCTTCCAGTAATTCGTAACATAACTACACCTCTTAATATGTTTGTTCTCTCATCTTCTCTTCAGGAGAAGGAGTTTGTGCAGTGGAGTATCTTGTTTTGGTAGATTTTGGGGATTTTTATTTATTTATTTTTAAATATACTTGTTGATGTTAGAGAAGGCAAAGTCAAAGAAATGTGCCTTCTACTTACAGCAGAAGGTGGTGAAGTTGGTGATGTTCCTTAGTTCTTGCTGGAGTTAAATCCAGTCTCAGACTCACCCCCAAGAAAGCTCTGTCTCCCACAGAGATGAGCTTTACCCTTGTAGTAGAGAGTTCCCTGGTGCCAGAGGACCATAATTGTCGACCCTGGTCTTTATTCTGGATCTTTAGCTGATCTTTTAGAGATTGTGGGCCCAGGCCATGGAGCGCTTTTGAAGATAGGGACCAAGACCTTGAGTTTGATTTGGTATTCTGTGGGTAGCCAGTACTCACATCCAGCTATGGGTAGCAAGTGGAGGACATGTTTGATGTGTTTGCTATAGCATGTGTTGCTGAGGAGATGCACTGCAGCATTCTGTACTGGTTGAAGTTTCTTAAGCACTGAAGGCTTCATGTCTAGGTATATCTGTGACACTGTACCTCAAAGCAGCATCCTAGAGCCCCCATATTCACCACTGTCCTATAATTATGATATGTTTTGTACAAAGTATGCCTTGCAAGATATCATTTTAAAAGTCTTGACCTGTTGAACATTAATATCCTGTTGGATCGTATGTGCTATCATTGTATGTGGAGTTATGAAGTTTTGCTGTGTGTGTGTGTGTGTGTGTGTGTGTGTTAATGAAGTATGTTGTGAGGTTGGGAACACCAACAATCAGCCTTTCAGGTACAACAATGGAATAGCCAGATGTGCTAATGGCCCATTAAAGGGAATTCATTTTCCCAAAAGCCATCCCAGAAGACTTCTCAGAGAGATCGCGTAGACAATGGAGACTGCTTGACCAATGTGGGTGGAGCCAAACATCATAAGCATAGATCTTTCCAGTAAGCTGGCAGAAACTATAAAAAAGGGAAGTGACATCATCACTTGGCTTCACTCAGCCCACCACTCAACACCTGGAAACATTTTTGGAGGAGAAAGACTTTGAATTTGGGGAGGGTGTCCCAGGCCAGGAAAGAGTTTCAACCTGTGTATTGAGGATCTATGACCTGTTCATACCATCTGTCAGGTTGAGATATTGCTTGATTCAAATCATGTTTAGTTTGTAGAACTCACATTGTGAATTTATTTTTATTAAGTTGCCAATTTGATCTCTATTCTTGCTACTTCTAATCACTTAAAATCTATCTTTCTGTAGTTAATAAACCTGGTTTATATTTTGTCTAAAACAGTGGGTATTGGTTGAAGTGCTTAGGAAATCTCAGCTCAGTTTACAAAGGCTAGTGTGTGTCCTCTCCACATCAAGAGATGGGTAGACTGGATAATAAACTTTACACTGGCCAGGCTTTTGACCAGTGCAAGATGGTACAGTTCTGGGGTGCAAGGCTAAGAAGCTGCGGGGAATTGGCTGAAGTTTCTCTATTGTTGGTTCATGTGTGGCTGCAAAAACATTCATGTAACTCAGTTGGGTGTGTCCCTGCCTATAGATGTCTCTGTAAATGCAGTGCCTGTAAGAGGTTTGTGGCTTGACACAGCATCACAGACTGAGAGGGATACCCCAGGTTGGTGAGACAGAGAGCTCGGTAGTCCCATAGTCCAGGTTGTACCCTGAGACCCCGTCACAATGTCGCATTACTATAGTCCAGCAAAGGGGTGACAAAGGTTTTAATAACTGAGGCAAGGTCATTTGCCAGGATGGGGCAGTTTCCTAGCCAACCAGAGATGACGGACAGCTTTATTTGTGTATGCTGCTGTGTGTGTGAGTTTAGTGTCAGTGAGAAATCCAAGAATACTCCTAAATTACAGACCAAATTTTCAAGTTGTGGATGCTACCTTTAACTATGGCTGTGAACTCTTCTAACTGCTTTCCTCTGCCCATCAGTATCACCTCTGTCTTGCTTGGGTTCAGCTTCAGCCATCTGTTCTTCATAAGCTGATTTTATCCAGGCACTGGGGTATCTTGGTGGTAGTGAGGTAGAAGGAGGTCACCCACCAGTGCCATTAAAGTGGTTTCAGTTCCATTTCCTGACCTGAATGCAAATTGTGCTGGGTATAGAATGTTAGCTTCAATTAGATGGTCCTGTAATTGACCTTTGGTTAGCTTCCCTATGAGCTTGATCAGGAATGGGGAGTTTGACATGGGATGGTAGTTGGCTAGAATCAATATATCCAGGACGGTTTCTTCAGTGTTGTTTGGACTACTGCATGTTTGAAGGAGGAAGTGAAGAATCCTTCTCTTGATGAATTGGCTGTTTTGGGCAGGAGTGGCACTAGTTTGACTCTTTCACAAACAAGGAAGGACATGGATCAAATTCACAAGACTTAGATTGAGACTCATTTAAGGTGTCCAGAACTTTTTGATGAGTGAATTTACTGAACTCTGTGCATGCTTTTGGTTGGTGTGGGTGAAGCCAGATCCATGCTGTTCTTGAAGCCTACCTGTGTGTGTGTGTGTGTGTGTGATTGCATCAATAAATTAGGATGATAGTTTTTTGCAGTGGTTGGTACTCGGTTCTGATGCAGGTTGTGAGCATTTAGGCTTGAACAAATGGTTTAGCACCCTGGATAACTCCTTGGGGTGGAAATGGCATTTTCAATTGAGACTGCTAGGAAGATTCTTTTGAGGTTGTATTACAGGCCAACAAAGGCTTTGGCTTATTTGTTATATTTCATCCTGTCTGAATCGGCCTTTGTTTTCTGCCATTGGAACTTGAGTTTCTGCTCCCTGTATTCATCTGGTGCAGGGTGTCAGAAATCCAACGAGATCTCTGTGTGGGATGAGGAGGAAGGGGCCCTTGGGAGCCAGCATGTCAGTGGTTGAGGCTAGAGTAGAATGATGATGACTCACCAAGTTTTTTACTCCTTGTCCTGCTGATGGAGAGCTGTTATTTTTAGCGGGCTCTGGAATTTGTTGGATTCCATGAGAATTGGAGCAGGGGGACTGGACCCCGGGTCTCCTACTTCCCTTAACCATCAGGCTACAGAGTCATTTTCTAAGGCCCAATAATTCTTTAATTATTTTTCCACAGTGAAACAGCTGGAACAGAAGAGATTGAAGGAACCCTACATCAGAATATCCCATAGCTCAATGGTTAGAGCTCCTAAGAGCTGAGACCCCCCCCCCCATGCAAATCCTTTCTTCCTGATCAGAGGGGAGGAATTAGATCTAGGTCTCCCATATCTTACTAACCACTGAACTAAAAGAGTGAGCCCCTCCACCTCCTCTGGCTGTCTTGTGTGGAGTGAGTAACTCATTTTCACGGAAACCAACTTAAGTGCCTAAGCTGCCTGACTCCAGGAGAGGGATTTGCAGTTGTGGATCACTAGCAGAGGTAGGCACCTCCTCACAGCCTGGACTTAGGCACCTACATCCATGAGAGGGGCAGGACTTGGCATACTCCTCTCTCTTTGGTATCTCCCACTGGCTAGCTTAGGCAGCTCTCTGCCTATTGTGCTGGCTTTTGTGGATCGCATTCTAAGCAACATCTCTCTCTGCATTCATTTTATAGGGAGCCTAGCAATCTAACTCCGCCTTTGTGGACTGCAGTTTTGTTCCTGTGATTTTTCTAGTTGCTGAGTGTCACAACACCTAAGTCCCTTTGTGAATCCATGCCTCAGTGCCTTAGTTCCCATGGAGCTGCTATGTAATAATTTTATAAATACTATATGTGGCCTAGTTATTGAGAGAGACTGTATATTAGGGTTAGCATAATGATTATTCTATGCCTACATTGCTTTAATTCAATGGGGGCTGTCTCCATGAAGAAAATAACTCCTGGATAGAAACATCCCAGCACACTTTAAAAGATGATAGGAAAACCATAAGTTTCGAAGATCCTGTCTCCAGTGAAGATACTAGGCATATTTGCCAGTTATGAGAGCTAATGTATCCAAGGCTATAAATGGTTAAAAAAATGACTTAGTCCCTTTTAAGGCTGGTGATCAAAAAGACTGAAGAGGATTTAAAGACACAATTCCTGAAGCTAACAGGAGTGAACTGATTTGTAAATTAAGGGAACGGATTATGCCATCCAGACCCTAGATGTCTTGGGGTTTCTTTAGGAAGCTTAGACATACCAGGAACCTCTTGTGGAAGATGGATAAGCACCTGATATGCTGGACATGTGTATAGTTCTTTTTATTTACAAATCTTTTTGTCTGAAATGTTTTGGTTCTAGATAAGCAATATTTGCTTTAAGAAGGGTGTCACTGGATGCTACTTGCCAAGCCTTCTGGAGAAAAGAGAACTGTGGGTATTAAACCTAATTTAGGCTTGTTAAATTAGCAGCTCAAGGCCCCTCTGAGAGTGGAAGAATTGCATGATTCCACCCTGAGAAAGCTAGCAGTTGGAGCCCTGAGACCTAAGAGGGGCGAACTCAAAGAAAACAGGAGGAGTCAGGGGGTCATTAGGTCAATAACTGTAACATTCCCCATGTGTAAAACAGGGATAATAATACTTCCCATCCTCACTGGGACTTTTGATCTACCACCCAGACTTCTTGCCTTCTTTGCTCCTATCCCATATACTTTATATAGACTCAGGTTCACTGAACACCTTCTTCTTTAATAAATTTCTGAAGACCTAATTGTTCCATGAACCATTCCTGTTATAAGGACCACAAATCTACTCTGTGATTGTTATGCATTGTGTTGTACTGTATTTTACCCACTTATAAATTCTTCAGGGGAGGGACTCTGTTCTTTATATGGCTCATTTAGCCCTTGAAAGGCACTCTGTAAAGCATTTAGGGGGCTATATAACAATAATGAACACTACAGTTTAATATGACTCATAATCTCTGCTCAGGTGTGCTAAGACTGCATTAACAGGGAAAGCTATAATTCCATATTAAGTAGATATGGAAGGTTGCATGTTGACTGTTTGCACTATGTCTGTCTTGAGTCTCATTATCAAATGAGAAAAATGTCTCATTTGTATAGGGACCAAATGCATTTTTTGTCTTGATTAGAAAATAGGTAAAATCAGGTATGTTAGAATGAGCTTTTCATGTTTACATTTGGTACAACTGTGAAAAGACAGGGTACTGCCAACCTTATTAACAATGAGTGTCTCCTTACTCCATGAGGAGTATCATTCATTTTAATAGGGCTACAATCTGATTAAGGACCCATAATAAATCTAAATTTTACATATGTGGCACTCAGTATTAAAATGCCACAATTTGCCATCAGTTAACACCTCCTTTTATGCTATATTTAGAGTAGGCAATAACTGTAGTAATTAGGTGATAGAAGTTGGCAAATGTTGACTTTTTAATGGTGACCTCTGTCTGTCTGTCTCTACTTTACTTTCTCTTTTGTTCAGAAGACCAGGTTTAAAGGTTCTTTTCTGTTTAAAAATTCTATGATCAGTAAGTCTTATAGTCTCAGATGCTAAAAGACTTTGCAGAGAAAAAAGGCTGTGAATTCTGAAACAAACGTGTTTCACCTTCAGATCACTCATTGCACATGAAATTGTTATATAGTGTAAATGCCATTTGTTGATATGCTTTCCAAAGCTCTCTCTTCCTCTGAGAGATCACAGGTAGTGCATCTCTTTGAACTCCAGTTTTGAGCGCTGGGATGATGACAGGCTGTTTTAAGGCTGCTTTTACCAGCAACTTTGATAGCTTAGGGTGTTGTCAGATAGATATCAATGGAGGCTTACAAAACTGTTTTCCAGTGCCATTCTGCCTTAATGTTTAGTGGGTTTGGTTTTTTTACATCTCGCTCTCTTTTACAGCTGGAGAAAGTCAGCCTATGCTATTCCTGCACTGTCATGTCCACCAGAGATCCAGGGCTCTTTCAGTGTGCTATTAAACTCAATTGGGCTGTTCTTGTTAGGTGGTTTAGAGAGCTATAAGTTGCTGGGAACCCCTTGTCCACTAACACAGTTATATAGGAGGCAGGCAAAATGCTGCTGCTTCCTGATTGCCAGGTGAAAATAGGGGCATGACTGGATGGGATGAGGGATATGGGTTCAGGCATGACACCTAACCCTGTATAATCAGTAGAGTCTCTAAGTTTAGCAGTGGGGAGTCTGCATGCTTCTCTCTAAATAGGTGGAGCAAAAGCTCTTGAGCATGTTCCCTTAGCTGCAAATCCCTCTGTACCCTCCTCAGACCAGCAGTACAATCCATAACTGGGATCATTATTCTCCGTTGACCTGAAGTAAAAGAAACACTTCCCACTGGACTTTCCTCTAATGTCAATGTGAGCAGAATATCAAAACTGGGACTCACCATGAGGCTCTAAGTGCAAAATTTGGTCCCAATCAGTGAGAACTTTTATTTCCTTTTTGGGAGGCATTCCTTATAAAATGTGAGATCATCCACATCAGGATCTCTCTCCTTTGTCATTTCTTGCAATACTGTCTTCCACTAGTGCCTGTGTCTCATCCTGCAGCACTGAAATGCATTGACGTGGCATGTGATTTTTGTATTTCTGAGTCGCATTGGCTGGTGCTAACTCCATGAGAGGCAATGGTAATTGGAAGCGACAGCTCCCACATTATCATGAAAATGCAATTGTGTTAGCTCCTGATAACATGGAAGTTGTCACTACTGTGTGCAGGGGAGAATGTATTTAGGATGGCAATTAAAGCATGTTTATCAAACTATCTCAGTCTATTAAGTTGCTTGGTTTTGCACAGGGAATCATTACAGCTTTTAATATGCCAAGGGTGGACAGGTAATGCAGAGGTAAAGTCAGAAAATATTCCTTAAATTGCAGTGTTTTTATCTGTAACAACAGAAATACATGGTTTGTACATAATAGCTGGCTAGGAGATTAAAACATCTGAATTATGGGCACCAAGACTTCCCTATTACTGCATTCCTGTACTATACATCCAGAAGGACTGATACTCCTGATTTTCACCCATGTGGGTGCAAGGGGATATCTCCATTGAACTTGATGGAATTTCATCAGTGTGAAACAGTGAAGTTGAGATTAGAATCATGTCCCTCTGTGTTTTTTACTGCTAATTCATAAGCTTAGCAGGCAAGAACATTATTATTTTAAGTAGGGTTACCATATTTCAACAATCAAAAAAGAGGACGGGAGGAGCCCCGCCCTAGCCCCGCCCCCGTCCTGTCCTAGCCCCGCCCCTGCCCCTTCCATTCCCTCCCACTTCCTGCCCCCTCAGAACCCCCAACCCTCCCCCCCACTCCTTGTCCCCTGACTGCCCCCCAGGACTCCACCCCCTCCCTAAGCCTCCCTGCCTCTTGTCCCCTGACTGCCTCCTCCTGAGACCTTCCCCACATCCTAACTGGCCCCCTAGGACCCTACCCCCCTACCTGTCCCCTGACTGCCCCAACCCTTATCCACACCCCCACCCCCTGACAGCCCCCCCCAGAACTCCTGACCCATCTAAACCCCTCTGCTCCCTGTCCCCTGACTGCCCCCTCCTGGGACCCCTGCTCCTAACTGCCCTCCAGAACCCCACCCCCTACCTAAGCCTCCCTGCTCCTTGTCCCCTAACTGCCCCCTCCTGAGACCCCCCCACCTGTACCCTGACTGCCCAAAACCTTACACCCCCAACCCCCAGACAGCCCCCCCCGAACTCCCTGACCCATTCAACCCCCCCCCCCCCAGAACCTCCCTGCCGCTTCTCTGGCCCCCGGCCCCCTTACTGCGCTGCAGAGCAGCGCGCTCCACAGCGGGGGAGGGGAGCAGGCTCGGAGCTCCAGACGAACGGCCGGCGATCTGTGAGTGCAGGGAGGGAGGGAGGGAGGGAGGGAGGGGGAGTAGGGGGGGTGTCAAGTTTCAGGAGGGAGGAGGGGCAAGTGCAAGCAGGGCTCTGGCTTTGGCTGTCGGAGCACCGGCTGCTTTGTAAGCGCCCGCACGCTCTGCATGGGAGGTGGGAGGAAAGGAAGTCCGGACACTGACAAATTCCCCCCGGACGCTATTTTTAACCTGAAAAAGCCGGACATGTCCGGGGGAATCCGGACGAATGGTAACCCTAATTTTAAGCAAGAAAACACTGTCTTGATTATGTGTCTTCATATCACACATCAACTTGCATCAACAGTCTATTGTCCAATGATGTACTTTATGCCTTCAAGATGTTTGGGGCTTTTTGTGCACAATGTAATGCATGAACAATTGTTCTTTATTTATATGGACAGGAGGTAAAAAGTGACAGGTTAAAGTTAATGTGTTAAATTGCAGAAACACATTATAAACCGCTGAGAAGATTTATACTGAAAACCAGAAACAGTTTCCACATCAGAATAAAAAGTACGAGATCTCAAAAAATCAGGTGGGGGAAAATATGTGGTGGGGAAGAGGAAGCATTTAGGTTTCAAGGATGTAATGAGGTAACTGTGCCTAAGGGAAATTCAGTAAGGAATAACATGTTCCATTTTGGTTGCCTAAGAAGCAAAATATTTCTCTATCATTGACTATTCAAGACAATTTCTTTTACATCATTCATTAGCCATATCAGCAATGCTGGAGGATTCTGTGCTTTAATATTTGTCAGTGAAGTAAGCGCAATTTACTAATAGGACTTCAGGAAAACCTTCAGGATTTGGGCAATAGTACATTGTGTATTCTCTTAATGTTATTCTTTACCAGCCATTTCTCACTTTAATTACTCAGACAAAATTCCCATTGACTGAGTAAAGATGGCAGGATTTGGACTTATTTATGTAATGTGTGTATACGCTTCCATGTGTTTGACTATCTTTTATACCGATTTCTGCATAATTTCAACAATTGCTGTCCGTTTAATTCCATGCATGTATCTAGGGTGGCTGGATGGGGGTCTTTTGTCTTCAGAATTTGAAATAAGCCCCTGATCCTGCAATTGGATGTGTGCAGATGGGTCTCTGGCTGGGTACTGGGATCTGCCAGGTTGGAAGCAATTGGGGGCTAAGTGAATAAATACATACATTCCAGATCTTCAAATGGTGTAAATCCATGTAGCTCCATTGACTGTATTAGAGCTACAGTGTTTTACATCAGCTAAAGATCTGGCCCATGAACTTTCCACTTAGCCTAATGAGTTGCATATTGACTTTATCAGTAAAAGACAGAACTCTGCCATCCATAAGATAATCTGTTTCCCTGTTTCTGGTAATGTCAGCTTTAAGGTAGGTTTCTATGATTAGATGAATTTATTACTGAATGCTTTTTTTAGCCTAGTTGGAAAACAGCAAAAGGATTTGTATGACCCAGAATTTGCAGGTGGTTGCAAATTACATGTTACATAATTATGATTATCAGAGCTTCGCATGAGCTTTCCTTTGATTAGAAGATCTTTATGCCACTGTGCAAACCTCAAAGTAACTCAAAACCTCTGATTTTGTTATATCTGTGCAAATTTCCTTTAACTTTTGAGGTACTATAATGTATATACTGTTAAACTGAACCTTTTTTATATAGATTTCCAAGGTCAGATTAACAAATAGTTTTAATTTTGCATAATCTTTATGCAGCTTTTTGAGCAGAGTTCAAAGCACATGGAAGGCTGAGGCAAATGTCACAATCAAAAGATTTAAAATTAATAAATTGAAAGATATTCAGAGAAGAACTATTAAATGATTAAGGGCTAGATGAATTAATGTATGAAGGAAGAATAAAAGCCGAATACATACAGCTTGGCTGAAAGGACAGATGGAATCTGTTTTCATGTTCTTCAGGGATATAAATACTTATCACCTGATATTGCTGTCTCTACTCAAGGAAACCTTCCAATGAATTCAAGTGTGTGGAATCTGGATGCAGAGGAATTGTTTTGGTTGGGGGTCAAGCTGAGGATGAGACAGTGAGTGATGGAAAGTTATGGAGAAAAAGAAAATTTAGACTGATTGTTGGGAAGAAATTCCCTTATGCTTAGATCATGAAATAATCTCCAAAAGGAGGGAGTGTAAATTCCATCATTTAACTCATTTAAATCTAGACTGGGGAGATCACTTGAGGGGAGCTGTAGGGAATTATCCTTCATCAACAGGATGAGACTAAGTCTTTTCCAACTTTAATTTCAGTGCTTCTGGAAAAGGCTGGATGTTCAGGGAGAGCTCAGTGTACCATGCCAATTTCACATTATTAATTTTTCCTCTGCATTTATTGAATTCAGGTAACATCGGTGCAGTCTGACATCCATGGGTATATTAGTCACAACATTCCTTTGAACTACTAGGATTTCAAGTGGATTGTAGTAAAAAAGTGCTGATACTTATATTAAATGAATTTTCTCATGGAGTTAGGTTTTGAGCCCATCATATTTTAATGGAAAACAATGCCTAATTAATTAAAGTACTGCTGGCTCCCCATTAGCTTTATCCTTGAAAGATTTACATGTAGTAAGGATTTTCCAATACAGTGACTTTTCTTGAAAACTCATTAACTCACCTTCCCTTATATTTAAATGGCCTCTATATTCCACACTCTAGATCTGGGGTTGGCAACGTTCGGCACGCGGCTTGCCAGGGTAAGTACCCTGGCTGGCTGGGCCAGTTTTATTTACCTGCTGATGTGGCAGGTTCAGCCGATCGCGGCCCCCACTGGCCGCAGTTCTCAGTCCCGGGCCAATGGAGACGGCGAGAAGCGGCGCGGGCGAGCGATGTGCTGGCCGTGGCTTCCCGCCGCCCCCATTGGCCCGGGACAGCAAACCGCGGCCAGTGAGGGCTGCGATCGGCCGAACCTGCCACGTCAGCAGGTAAATAAAACTGGCCCGGCCTGCCAGGGTGCTTACCCTGGCGAGCCGCGTGCCGAATGTTGCCGACCCCTGGTCTAGATACTGTGCTAGTTCCCAATTAGTATAGTAAAATTAAATGATAAACAAAGAACATAGAACATAAGAACGGCCATATGGGGTGAGACCAAAGGTCCATCTAGCCCAGTATCCTGTTTTCTGACAGTGGCCAGTGCCAGGTTCCCCAAAGGGAATTAACAGAACAGGTAAATATCAAGTGATCTATCCCCAGTCGCCCATTCCCAGCTTCTGGCAAACAGAGGTTAGGGACACCATTCCTGCTCATCCTGGCTAATAGCCATTGATGGACCTATCCTCCTGGAACTTATCTAGCTCTTTTTTGAGCCCTGTTATTATCTTGGCCTTCACAACATCCTCTGGCAAGGAGTTCCACAGGTTGACTTTCTCTTGTGTGAAAAAATACTTCCTTTTGTTTGTTTTAAACCTGCTGCCTATTAATTTCATTTGGTGACCCCTAGTTCTTGTGTTAAAAAACACTTGCTTATTTACTTTCTCCATACCAGTCATGATTTTATAGACCTCTATCATATTCCCCCCATTAGTCGTCTCTTTTCAAGCTGAAAAATCCCAGGATTGTGGTGAGGGCCAGAAAGACAAATCTTTGGGAACCCCAATATTGTTACACCTTCCTTGTCTTCCCCCAGAAGGAAAGATCCATTTTAAATAAAAATGGCCATTGCAGAAAAGAAAATATTGGGGCCACCACCAGCTTTCTCTGCTGCAGGGGAAGTGAAAGACATTCACTGTTTCTTTCATGTTTATTCCTGCTTCTCGATTATACATCCCCTTTGGTCTTGCTATTACCATGTTAAATTGTCACTCCACCTAGTCTGCCCACTTTGTACCCTATATTCCCATATCTGTGCATATCTGTAGTCCATTGTCTCTCACTCCCCCTACTGGATCTCTCTCTTCAACCCAAACTCTGCCTCCCTTTCTGTGCACATCCTTCTCTGCTTCTCCCTTTCTCTCCCTCCCCTACTTTTCACCAAACACGAGAGCGTCTCCTCTTTTCCTCACTCATCATGGTTCCTCTGCCTGCACTCTGAGGTTCCTCTCTTCCTCTCCCGTTGGGGGCCCTGTGTTGAGGCTGGAAGTGGAGAAATTGTCTTTCCCCCCATGGAGGGGCTGCTACTACAGTGCATGGAGGCAGAAGTATGGCTCTCCTAGCTCTCTTCCTAAATTGTCTTGTCTCCTCACCCTTCTGGAGGACTTTCCCTGCTGCTGCTAAGAGTGAGGTTTATGCTGGTTCCCTGCCCACAAATATTACTGCTTCTCTCCCTGGTAAGATGAGGCAGCTGCCCTCACCGGAAATAGCAGAGGAATAGGTCTCCTCATCCTTTGTCCACCTTTCCCCCCACCATATTGTGCTGGCTATTTGCAGATGAGCCAGCTTGTCCAGTGTGCTGCTTCACCATGAGGTCACAGGTTGCACTTGCAGCTCAGTGGGAGGCTAGTGAGTAAGTGAGAGATTGACTGCCCTAATGCCATCCGTAGCAGCCCCAGAAAAACCCGCACAGTCTAGAATGGTGTCTGTGGCAGGGACTATGTATGTATCCCTTTAGGCATCATGACCGCAGAACAGAGTAAGGGATACAGCATGCTGCTTTGCCATTCCAGGAGTATCCTAACAAAGGAACTGTGGCTGAGAACAACCAATTCCATCCCTATTCCTCCCTTGTTCCAGAGGGGTAGTAATTTACTGCTGGCCAGCATGTTGGGAATGGTAGGCAAACCTCACTCATTTCCTCTCCACTCAGCATCCACCCATCTGCTCCAGATTCTTATGCCCAATGATGTGCTGGCATGGACAAGCTGGGGATAACCGAATCCTAGGGATTGGTTTTATATTTTCAAGGTTATTTATTCAATAATAAAAGTCAGAAAATTAGGTACCCCTCATTCTTCTTCTTTTTTTTTTTTTAAACTTAAAGTGAAGGGTCTCACTAGTCATAAAGACTGGAGGTGCTGGAGCCTTTATTCAGGAAGCTTGTTCCTGTGCTTTTACATGATTCTGTAGCGATTGTATGGTAGCACATTTCTGTTAAAGGAGAAGCATCCTACCTGGTCATATTGTGTGGGTTACTTGATGCTACTCAGAACACCACAACTAGGCTAGAGTAATATAAGCATGTTCTCCCTCACCCCCACCAACACAGTAGCTTGAAATGTATCTGTGCTGAGGGAGAGAAGCTGTGTGAAATGATGAAGCTTTTTTAAAATTCTTCTTTTTGATATTGGTTTTGCTACTCACATCTCATTTAGTTGTGCACTGTGTATGCAGCTTGAATTTTTTATAGGTTATTTACAGCTACTCTAGAATTGCCAGTGAAATCGGATTATAATTTTACTACTTTTTAATAGAGGTCAGGTAAATGCATCGTGGGTATATATAGAAATCTGCTACCCCCTGGTGCATAACAGAAGCTTTATACTGATTTCATAACCGTTTTCTCCAGGGACAGAAAACACCAATCTTCCATCAACATTCATCTCAGAATCAGAATGTTTTAAATAAAACTTACTGTAACTTTAGAAATTGAGAGGCAGAATTACTATTACAGAATAGTAAACTGCAGATAGTGCTCAAAGCCAGGAATTGCTGAGTTCTAGTCCCATCTTTTCTGCTCACTCACTGTGTGGTCTTGAGTAAGTTACTTACCCTCTCTGTGGCTTAATTTTTCTATCTGTAAAACATTTATCAGTTGGCAAGATGAATTAAGCAGCACTTTGTCCAGTACTGTAGGCTTGATCCAAGGCCTGTTGTAGTCAATGGGAATCTTTCTGTTAACTTCAAAGCACACTGGCTAAGGCTCTCTTGGACGAACCTGCTACCCTAATGCCTATTGGGTAGTACCAGACTTAAGAATCCCATTGATTTCAATGGAACTGCTCAGAGAGAGCGAGGGTCTACTATCCTTACTCACATTGAATAGTACCAAGCTTTTCTAGTAGTTTAGTTGAAATGGACGTGTGAGAAGGTGGTGGAGTATAGCCCAGAGTAAGGTACTGCCCAGTATTAATGTGGCTGGTAGAATTGTGCCCTATGTAACTTCTACCTAATATTGCTAATGCAATAGTAATTGAGGGCCAGAGTGATACCCTTAATCATAATGAATAGCACTGTGATGGGTCCCTGTTCCAGAACCATACTCACAAACATCAGGACACAATCTATTTGGGAAATAAAAAAAACCTTCTTTTGGATGAGTCTCAGGGAGCCAACATCCAATAGAAGTACTGATTCCTTTAATGACTTACTGTAAATGCCAGGCTCCCAAATGCTTAGTTAGAAAGCCCTCCTATCAGGGAATAAAGAGTTGTTTCTTTCTGGCCACCTTCTACCAAGTTTGCCTTTTTATATCTGCTCCTAGTAATTGGGTCCAGCTGTTCCAGCTTCCTGCCCTGTCAATACCTGTGAGAGCTGCTAAACTTGTAATCCTAGGTTTCTTTTCTTTGGGCACACGTGCTTTTAAAAGAAAAACTGGGACATGGGGGAGCCATGCCTCTGAAGGTGCCCTTTTGTATCCCAAAGGGTTGGTACTGTCTGTCATAAGCACCTTGTTCCATGAGTGGCCCCTCTGATTTCAGTGGGCCTACTTGAGGAGTAAGGGACTATCCAACATGAGCAGGAATATCAGAACCCTGGCCCTGGTGCAGCATGTATGAGGGAAGGCACGTGTCATTGAATGGAGATGGTCATCCTGGATGCAATCATTCAAACTCTTTTTGCTACTTTTTTTCTAATAGCACTGAGTTGAGAGTATTACAATTTAATGCTTTTTAACTACAGCAAAACTTTGACTGTGTTATTGAAGAGAGAAGAATTACATTACTAGTTCAGTTTCATAGCCAAAAGCAAAGCAATTAAAATAAAATTTCTTACTAAGCATTGAGGCAAGAATGAAGGTGGGGGGAAAAGTCTTATATGATCATTGTTGGATAGGGTTTTTTTTCTTTGTGTTTTACAGCTCTTCTAGTTCAACTCACCTGAGGTTATGCCTAAGGTTAGTGCTGATGAGATCTGCAGAACTAAAACGCCTGTTCTGGTAACCAGTGTTATAAATCATACTCGATTACCAAATTTGCTAGGCTGAGAAATCTATCTTCCATTTTCAGTTATGCTGATTAAGGTTATACTTATAAGAGAAAAATGATTTTTAAAATGTGAGGACTTTTTTTGCTGACACTATTATTATTTTTGTTTATGAGAGACTAAATAAACTGTGTACCTGGATTTAAAAATACATAAACAATAAGGACTAGATTGTGTCTGAGAAACACAGCACAGGAAAAAAGGGTACAGCGTGTTGCCATGTGCCATTCCACAAATGTTCCAAAGAAGGAATTGTGGTTTTAGCACCTAAAATTCCATCTGTGTCCCCTTCATCCCTTGCTGTGGGGGGTAACAATTTACTGTTGGCCAGCATGTTGGTGGAGAGAGGCAGAAGCTCCATCTCTTTCCCACTTCCTCCTCACTCAATCTCCGTCCACCTGCTCCAGATTCTTATTCCTGGGGCAGACATGCATGTTGAGGAATAGTTCTTGCCCTCTGGAGCTAATGGTAGTTCTCTTTGCATGTGGGGAAGAGACTATATCTCCAAACCTTAACTACCTGAAGGCTTATAATGTACATTTTATTCAGATCTGGTTCAGGTCAGTAGTAGCTCAACTTGGTTGCTTTCTTCAGGCAGTAAAATGGCCTGTGTGAAACAAGGTGAGCATCTAAGTACCTGCTGCAGGAGGGGAGTAAGAGGGAATGAATACTGCTTCAGTCAGGATTGACTCTCGTGAATACCTGCTGGGTTATCGGCAAATGGTGCCAGAACAAGTGCTTTTCCCCCTAGCTGCTCAGAAATCTGATGAATGTGGAACCACAAAATATGGGGCGAGCACATGAGATTAAAATCAGAGAGTCAACTGGCATCTTAAGTAAGCTGATATTCTTGCAACTTACTTTAGGAAGGTGTTGTGGCCTTTAGCTACGTTAGCAGTTATGTTTTTGTCAATTAATTAATAAACTTTGCTGTTTCATTTTGGGTTTTGCTGCAGAGCTCTTGTTGATAGATGACCGAACGGATAGATGTGAGTGATGATGGCTCTTGATGAGCGCTTGAAAAGACACAGAGAGACAGTTTAGGAAATGTAAATAGTCTTGTGGAAGCCATAAATAGGAAAGATAGGACACAACAAATGTATACCAACATGAGACAATATTTTTCCATTAATTGCATGCTGTTTTACAATGCATGGATTGGTCATCAGATGAATGAGTTATTTCAGCAGCAAAGTGGTGGAGTATTAATTTTGTATGATGGCTTGCTATTAATGTATCACATTTCTCATTTGTTATAAAGGTATACATTAGAAATGGCTATGAGATGTAATACCAATGATTCTTCAGGTACTGCGGATATTCCTAGGTAGGGCAAAGACAAAAAAAAATCACAGTTTTCATCACTATTTAATTTTTCAGAGAGATACAGAGTCCTTCAAAATGCCACAGTAAAAGGTTGCCAGGGGCACAGGGATTCTAGATCAATTATATGGGTAGCCTGCAACAATTTATCATTTGAAGATAGCATCTATGTGGATTTGAAAGAGTAAGCTAGTCAATATCACAGGACATAGAGAGAAGGACACAAGGTAAGAGTATTAGAGATAAAAATAGAGCAGCAAAGCAAAAATTGTGGGGGATGGTATAAGATAAATGCTGATGGAGCCAAGTATTTTAATGTAATTGCTTTGGGTATAGCAGTGTTAAGAAAGAATTATTCATTTTGAATACAATAATCCATTGTTCATCTGGAGCCATTAGTAAAATCAGATAGACTGGAAAAGGTAAAGTAAAGTATTAGCTAAATGAAAATGGATATAATTATTTTAATATATCTTACTTGCTTAACTAATGTAGGTGAATGAAAGAGCTTTAAAAAATCTGAATAGGAATCCCCTAAAATCTATAAGAAATCTCTGAGAGGATTAAGAGAAAATGACAAATTAGGTTGTAAAACTATTAGATAAGTCCTTCACAGCCCTTGTGAAACAGCAGTCCTTATTTCATCACTGCTTATTGAGACCCAAAAAGAGAGTTTCATAAGCAATATCAAAAAACCGAAGCAAACAACGCGGTGGAACTCATGTATATAATCAGTAAACCAGAGGCAATTTTTCTAGAGAACATGGTTTGATTTGTAAGAGTGAGGTGATTATTATACAGGTTTGTTTTCTAATGGGTTACAATATATTTGGGAGCAATAGTACTATACTTTTATCTCTTATAGTCAAGCATGAAGTAGCTAGTTTTAGAATGATATCTGAAACATAAAGAGCCAGTGAAGAAGAGAGATGGCAAAAGAAATGGTATTAAAATGCTAAGGGAGAGTAGTCTAGTTAGATTTATTAGATATAACTCTGCCTCCTTCTATTCCTGTGGTAATTTGTTGTTATGGGTGTTAGCCAGGGAAAGGCGGTTAACTCCCTCTGTGTTCTGGACAGGCAAATTATGTTGTCCTGATGAGCACCATTTAGATAATTGAAAAAAGTCTTTATAGACTATTCACCTGTTTGTTGATTTTAGTATATTAATTCATTGTAGGAGCATGGGGTACATCAGACACACTTCATCAAATTCAAGACTTCATCCAAGAAATAGTGGAGAATAGTTTCAGAGTATTGATCTCAATCTTTAGAGCTGTCAGTTGGCTAGATTCATGCTTTCTCAGAGTTCATCTCCCTACAAATCCCACTGCAGCAGCTATGAACGGTTGGGACAACAGTGTCTACAGGGTTAAATTTATCAAATAATGATCAAGATGAGCCCTAGTCTTGTCATGTTTAGGGGTCATGGTGGGTGGATGACCAGGATTGTGAGCTGGTTAGACCTCACTCCCTCCACAGTCTGGAGATTCCCAAACCTTTTTCACCTGGGGGGAGGATATGAAGGAAACTCTGTGAGAGTTTCTGTAGCCCTCTTCTGCAGGATGGAAAGATCCAGCAGCTTTCCTGCTATGGGGTATCATTCCACATCTGATGAACTGTCAAGAGTTGTCTGCTGTTTAACTTCAGCAACATTTTCTTTTCTCCTCTCCATCAGGAAATATGTCATAGGCTTTTGCCTCGTGGCCTTTACCCCAAACTAACATATCCATTGGGATTTTTATTTATTTAAGAATTAGCATTCAGATGGCAAAAATTTAAATAATCCTGGTCTGTTTTAAAGGAACTGACATGTACAAATGTGGGTAGCCTAATCTTAGAACAAATATATCAGTGGAATGACAGGGAATATTACATGCACTATAGAAACATTTGTCCACCTATGGAATGCAAATATTTTGGGTCATCTTCTAAGGCCTGGTCTACACTAACCCCCCAATTCGAACTAAGGTACGCAACTTCAGCTACGTGAATAACGTAGCTGAAGTTCGAAGTACCTTAGTTCGAACTTACCTCGGTGCAGACGCGGCAGGCAGGCTCCCCCGTCGACTTCGCGGTACTCCTCTCGCCGAGCTGGAGTACCGCAGTCGACGGCGAGCACTTCCGGGTTCAACTTATCTCGTCCAGACAAGACGCGATAAGTCGAACCCAGAAATTCGATTTGCTTGCCGCCGAACTACCGGGTAGTGTAGACCTACCCTAAGACAGACAAACTCTGAATGGATTGTGTAATAGAGAGGTTAATAGCATTTGGGACCATTTTTAAATGATATTTTAAAAATGCATCTTATACTTTGTGCTGTTAATCTTTACTCTTCCTTTGAATCCAGCCCTTTTTCCATTATCCTGTCCTTGTCAATGATGTCAACTGTGTTACTTTGCCTACAGATGGAGGCAGGTGCAGATAGATGGCTTCCCACTGCTTAATTACAATGCTTCCTTCTGGCCTTGGAATCTATGCATTAAGCAGCCTTGCTATTAAGTGCCTGGGTGAAACAGTGACAGCTTTGCATCCCACCAAGCTTCTTCTGTAAAGTTTTATCCAAAGAGACAGCTCTTTTGCCAAGAATGGGCTTGGTCTGCAAAGTGCTGAGGGCCCACAACTCTTAGAATATATTTATATCTAGCTCCTAGAACTGAAAGGGACCTTGAAAGGTCATCGAGTCCAGCCCCCTGCCTTCACTAGCAGGACCAAGTACTGATTTTGCCCCAGATTCCTAAGTGGCCCCCTCAAGGATTGAACTCTCAATCCTTGGTTTAGCAGGCCAATGTTCAAACCACTGAGCTATCCCTCCCCTGGGCCTGATTTGAGTTAAATCCAGTAATTTGAGAATAACTCCATTTTTTTAGTTAATGGAATTACCCTGGTGTCAGTGTAACCTGAATCAGACCCGTTAGTTCAGCTGTGGCTCAGGGATGCTTGACACAGCTGAAGATGACACACCAAGTGCCCTTTGCAATCCTCTGATATTGAGGCTAATGTGTACTGGGTCAGTCCCCTGGTGTAAATGAGACCTCTAACCTGTGGCAGCCGCCAACAGTCTGTTACGGGTTTGTTATAGCAGCTGACTATCAGAAAGGAGCCTTAGCTATTTCCCCAATCACCGGTCATGTCCTCAATGATAGTAGCCTTGAGCGGTGATGGTACAAGGAGGCAATATAGCAATCTTACGCCATCCAAAATTCCCCACTGCAAGGGTGATTCTCTGGGTTTAAGGCTGAGTTGCTCTGGTAGAGCAGTGCATAGCAGCCAAAGCTGGCTCAGATGGGGAACCATTTATGGAGCAGGAGTTTAGGTTACTCAATACCTTACCCGCTCATACTCCGTCATTTGAGAAAACACTTCTCTGATTACCATGGCCTTTTGCAATACAACTTGTGGAGGAGGCAGTTAAACAGAGGCTTTGAAGAGAAGTCTTTACACCCACTCAGATCCACCACTTAATAACCTTTTGTGTTGTGCTATCTTCTAAACACATACTCATGGCACACTTCCAGAGAGCAATTTAAAAGAGTAAAAGGCTGAATAATACTGGGTAAAAACAATTGGGATTTCAGTTTGGCTCTAAACACTGGTGACTTTGCTATTATTTTCAATTTAAAAAAGGAGTCTTAATTTCTTTTAGTTAATTGCTATGATATATTTGAGCAATTGACTGAGTGTGTCCTGTTATCCAAAACCTGGATTTCCCCAATGTTTCCATTCTGCTTTTTATTATTTTTAATCTGCTTTCTCTAAGCTGTATTATCATATGTGAATTCCAGCTGCATATTTTTAAAAATAATTTATTTGTAACTGTCATAGCTACCTTATGAATAAGTTATCAACCAACCCTGAGAACTATACTGGCAAATATTTTTTTTAAAATAATATTTATACGACTATGAATATTTCCCATTAATGCATTTATCAAACAGTTGCAGCCATTCACTTAGGTTTAAGAAAAGATTTCCTTTCTATTAATGCCTCCTCCCCTGCAAAAACCCAACATTACTTGATTTTTTAATACTAATGCAGCAGCATTCCAACTAATTTTAATTATCTTTTACGACAGCAATTTCATCTTATATAACCCCTTCTGCTAAGAAAGGCACTTAAAAATACAGACCCTTAATAATATACCCAACTGTACCAAGCTAATGATGAGACGTGAAGGGAAAAATTAGGGCATCTTCAATCATGATTTAAAAAGTGGCACTGTTCCTGATATCCTCAGGCAGGGAATTCTAAAAAGGGATTATGTTAAATTGAGGTACCAGGGTGATGGGATTTTGCGGGAATGGTGAGACAAATGACCTCAGCTGACACATGCTGGGTGCAAGAGGGTGACCAGATTAATTGAGGCTCAGGTTGTGACAAGCTTTACAGGTTTA
The DNA here is from genome assembly GCF_013100865.1 of Trachemys scripta elegans. Lineage (NCBI taxonomy): Eukaryota > Metazoa > Chordata > Testudines > Emydidae > Trachemys > Trachemys scripta. Next base: position 84,875,480 of record NC_048301.1, read on the forward strand.
AAAAAAAAAACAATGTAGCATAACTAGATTTATAATTGGTTCATCTGAGCTTGAACTGAAGTTGTGAGAACATTAACAAGAGAGAGGGGATGTGGAGAAGTGAGCACGAGCCTGGCAATATTCTGAAGGTGATAGAAGGCCAAGTTCACCAAGTCAGAGCACATTTTAGCAAGCAGATGCCCTGTAAGAATGGCTGCTTGCTGGGCTGTTCCCAAATGTAATAGAGAAAATAAGCACTTCAGGAATATTAGAAGTCCTTAGACTGAAGACAACTATCATCTGAAAGCGTGCCAGTGAGTACTTCTGCTTAATCTAGCCAATAGGTTAAAAAAAACTTCAACCCCAACAGCATTAAAATGACCATTTATACTTTCAAAACAGCTGTAACAAAACACCATTTTCTCCAGTAGAGAGAAGTTGTTTATATTTACACGGCTGGAAAGCGGAGGAACATGCAGGTCTGATTTTGGTTTTTCAATGGGTGTAAAAGGGGACGATGTAGCCTGTACTATAGAGAATACTGTGCCTGCCTGAGCCACCATGGCCTCTAGAAGCTTCCACACAGCTTATGCCACACTGCTTTCCAGCCTCAGTTTAGTCTTAACAGGAGTTGGAATTGGGAAGATTACAAGGTCAATATGATCACGTGCAGCTAAAATTCAAGGAGTTTCTGGACAGTTTCCAAAGGAACAAACACTGGGAGAACTTAGGTTAAATCATTAAATTAATCATTCATTTAGCTTATCCAGGGCCAAATCCAGAGGTGAGTCTAAGTAGGTGTAATTTACACACAAGTATTATAATTTATTATTAATGTTACAGTGGCTTTTAGAAACCTCAATCACTGTGCTAGTGCCTGACCACTGGGGAGTCTATGTGTTAGACAAGAGCTAACATCTAAGAGGGAGAGGGAGGATAATTTAATTCACACTTTCTTTCATCTTCTCAAGAAGTATGTTGTTCTAGCTAAGGCCTAGCCTACATATGAAACGTTTACCAGTAAAACTAGTTCAGGTAGGGGTGTGATTTTTTTTTTTTTTAATCAGTATAATTATACTGGAAAAAATCCTAGTGGATTTATGGCTGTATGTATATAGTTATGCTGCTATATAGCTAAACAGATGTAGTTATACTGCTATAAAGGTGACTAAGGGTACATCTACACTACAGCGGGGAGTCGATTTAAGATACGCAAATTCAGCTACGTGAATAGCGTAGCTGAATTCGACGTATCGCAGCCGACTTACCCCGTTGTGAGGACGGCGGCAAAATCGACCTCTGCAGCTTCCTGTCGACGGCGCTTACTACCACCTCCGCTGGTCGATTCAGGCGGGTAGTATAGACCTAGCCTTATTCCTTTGCCTGTACAGAAATAACTATATAGGTATTAAAGCTCTTTTGTACAGATATAGCTGCACCCACCTCAGGGATTATGTTGCTTTGATTATGCTGGTATAGTTAAAGAAGTACAACTTTCTAGAGTAGGCAAGGATCTAGAGTCTCTTTAGATTCTCTTACGGCTTTTTTTATCATTCATTTATTTATTATGTTTTATTTTTGTCACAGTCAGTGGCAACTAGCCATTTGGAGCATCCAAATAGAAACTGACAAAATGCTAGTAGAAATAAGTAGGCTTTGAGGCAGAATTTGAAGATGAAAGGCTGTGGAGAAATGAGTCTCTCTCAGGCATGGGGTGCAGTGGATCTGTGTGAAAAGAATGCACAGTAGTGAGTGGGAGGAGGAGACTAAAGGAGCTGAAATCAAGTGAAACTGGTAAAGGATGGAGTGACTAGGAACAGTTAGAAATGAGAGGCAAGATATAAGAAGGGCAGAGTGATCGAGAACATTGAAGATGAGGAGTGAATATGATAGGAAGCCAGTGGAGCAAGAATACTCTGATATCTGGGGTGGGTTTTTTTAGGTTGTTTGGGACTCCAGGATACCTCTTATATTCCATTATTTAGAATACTTTACTTTTGTGGTATCACCAAGCTTTCAACATACATTAAGATCTGCTGTGGGCCTTTCAGGAGCTTACCAGTGAGGCTGTTAGTCCTGCTGGCAAAAAAAAGTCCTAGGTCATTTAGACTGGAGGCTAACATGACTGTGGACAAGGGCAAGGTACAGCATATGTCTTAAAAACAACCCATACCCCTTTTTCATGTTCCACATAACAGGCAGCATCCATTTCTAGTGGCAGGGGTCAGAGAAGAGAAATTTTGGAGTTGGGAAGGGGAAGAGGAGTTGTGGGGTGTGCTCCCCTTCAAAGTGTTTGCCGTTCAAGATGAAATTTGGCACAATGTGATCCCAAATAAGAAAGCAAATAGGTTTTGAGAGGAGTTTTTTTAATGGCAGCATTTGATTCTGAAATTAAGCCCGGCAGGTAGAAAGATCCTGCATGGATTTCCAAAGATATTGCCTATTGTTGTGCTGGAACACTTTTCATTTATTTATTTATTTATTTTGGTAAATAAATGTTACTGCCTCCCATTAGATAAGCACTGGAATCTCAAACAACTAGTGATGACGTTAACCCTGTCTAAGAAGGTTATTTTAAAATGCATGCAATTACCAATGGGTCATTTGAATTGTTTTGCCTGCAAGGTTATTCTGACAGGCTGCATATTTGTATTACACCTAGCAGCCTCAAAGATAGGGGTAAAAAACCCACATAATTTCATTAGGGAACCAGGCATCGAAAAAGGAAGATCTGGACAGTCTTTTTTTTTTTTTTTTAAATTGCTAATGTTTTTACAATATGATGGGGCGGTCTGAGCAATCAGGTGGAAGACTCAACTCAGTGATTAGACTGGTGAAGGGTGTTGGTCTGCATATCAATATATACAGAGGGTCATATTCTGTGTCTGCTTACTTAGGTGCTTATGGGGTTAACACAGTGAAAATAATTAGTCCAATTCATCCCAAGGGAAAATAGACACAACTCCCTTTGCCGTAACAGGAGTTGCACCCACTTCACGTTAAAGATGAAGTTGGCTTGATATGACTCAAAACAGCAGAGAAACTGAACAGAGTACATCACTGTAAGCTGTGTATAATATATATTTGTGGCAATATGTCTCCACAGAGGAACTCTGAGAGGGGAAGTGGGTCCATTCACTGTAAAGATCCACATGGCCAAACCACATGTAGGAGAGGAGCAGCTGGCTACATGAGCTAATTTGCTCCCAAACCCAGCATTAGGTACTACCATGTCTATTTGCGTTCCATAGCTCCGCAACATATTGTGGCTGAGGATTCATTCCTAGAGTCCCACTGTATTTCAGCACATTTGCAGGTGAGGAAAAACTCTTTTTGAGAGTGAGTGTTGCTTTTTTCAGCATACAGATAATATTGTTTTAGCGCTAGAAACATACCAGGGGTACATACTCAGTATGTTAATTTATCTTGCTTTCTTTCATCTTGGAGCAGGCTTGATTTTTCAGGGTTTACTTCCGAATTAATTTGCCTTCCCTATTGTACCTAAAATGGATTTCCCCCAACTTTTAACTGAATTGAATGTGTTTACCTGATGTACATTTAATAACTCAATAGTATTACAATTTATGTATATTTAATTATTTTTATAGTAATAACATTTCTTTTCCCTTGAGACTCTAATTTTCTCCTGCCTCCCACCGCGCACCTCTCCCCCCCCCATAGATGTTGATGTCAAGGAAGGCTGCACAAGGATAAGGTCATTCATAGTGATATTTTCCGGCATTTAAAAAAAATTAGGAATGATTAGACAGCAACTCTTCAACATTGAGGTTGATAGGGGACTGTCCTATGCTGATTACCTGAGAAATAGAGGGCCAGATCCTCTGCTAGTGTAAATTAAGGCAGCCCCATAGTGGTCAATGGATCTATGCTGATTTGCACCAGCCAGGCATCTGCCCCAGAGTAGTGCTTCTGTTTCCATTTTTATTATTAACATCACCTTTTTGAGTACATGAATCCTACTTTAGGGACAGGGAAACTATAAACCCTAAGTGGGCTGCTATATTGTACTGAGCATTGCACTAAGGAGCAGTACCCTCGCTCTCCTTATGAAACCAAACTATACCCCATAATTCAGTGATCCTCATTGAAAACCTGTAGCCCAACTGTGTCTTTGTTATTGTAGAGAACTAGCTTATGCAGATGGAAGTTGGTGATATGTGAAGGATCATTATGCTGTGTCAAGTTTCATTTTAAAGACCATATGTAGACCTTTTTCAAAGGAAAACAAACTACTTCACCAGCCTAAAGAGAAACATAAATCATGTATTTTTTATCACCTCAAAAGACCACCAGAAGATGAGCTCTGATATTTCAAATACGACAAGCAATCTATACGCATGAATCACAATGAGTTCTATTACACCCATGCTGATGCATAGTATTGAGTGGTTTATGGATGCTACTCCAACAATGTTAAGTAAAAAAAACAAAGCTTTTTGTCGTGGATATCTAGTCCTACACAAGACTTTGCCAGAAATTGTGGGCTAAGTAAATGGCCCTAGCACTACTCCTCAGAGTTTGTCCCAGTAAAATACTGTTGCCAACTTGTGACTTCTGATCACTACCCCCTGAAAAAGCAACACATTGATTAGGCTTAAAAGTACTACAAAGGCAGTGGAGAATATAAAGAACTGAAAGTTGTAGCCCAATTTTTTAATGGTTATTAATTATTTTTGATTTCCAATTAATTCTCATTTAAAGATCTGGAGGATTGTGGAGTTCTAGTCTCTGAATTAGGCACAACAGAACCAAGGTTATTAAGTTCAGTATCTGGTTGGGAACCTCATTGCACAATGAAGCAAAGTTTTAACAACTTTTATTAACACAATTAGTAAAGACACAAAAGCTACAAACCTCATAAAAAGATAGCAAAAATGCAGCATTAAGGTGATGTCGCATACCATTCCTCATGTATGTACTCATATACTTACATACTCACACCCTTCTTTGGTGATCTGGTGCCAAGAGACTAAGAAACTGCTCTGTCCTTGGCATGCCAAATGATGGTCCAGGTCCAGATAAGTTGATGACAATTTCCTGGTACAAGTGCTGGAGGAACCAACTAGGAGCCTTGCTCCTCTTGACTTGCTGCTTACAAACAGAGAAGAAATGGTAGGGGAAGTAGAAGTGGGTGGCAACCTGGGTAGCAGTGACCATGAGATGGTTGACTTCAGGATCCTGACAAAAGGAAGAAAGGAGAATAGCAAAATACGGACCCTGGACTTCAGAAAACAGACCTAGACTCCTTTAGGGAACTGATGGGCAGGATCCCCTGGGAGGCTAATATGAGGGGGCAAGGAGTCCAGGAGAGTATTTTAAAGAAGCCTTATTGAGGGCACAGGAACAAACCGTCCCCATGTGCAGAAAGAATAGCAAATATGGCAGGTGACTAGCTTGGCTTAACAGTGAAATCTTTGGTGAGCTTAAACTCAAAGGAAGCTTACAAAAAGTGGAAATTTGGACAGATGAATAGGGAGGAATATAAAAATATTGCTAGAGCATGCAGTGATGTAATCAGGAAGACCAAGGTACAATTGGAGTTGCAGCTAGCAAGGGATGTGCAGGGTAACAAGAAGGGTTTCTACAGGTATGTTAGCAACAAGAAGGTCAGGGAAAGTGTGGGACCCTTACTGAATGGGGGAGGCAACATAGTGACAGATGATGTGGAAAAAGCTGAAGTATTCAATGCTTTTTTTGCCTCGGTCTTCACAGACAAGGTCAGCTACCAGACTGCTGCACTGGGCAACACAGTATGGGGAGGAGTTAAGCAGCTCTCAGTGGTGAAAGAACAGGACTATTTAGAAAAGCTGGACATGCACAAGTCCATGGGTCCAGATCTTAATGCATCCAAGGTGCTGAGGGAGTTGGCTGATGTGATTGCAGAGCCATTGGCCATTATCTTTGAAAATTTGTGGTGATCGGGGGAGGACTTGGACGATTGGAAAAAGGCAAATATAGTGCCCATATTTAAAAAAGGGAAGAAAGAGAACCCCGGGAACTACAGACCAGTCAGCCTCACTTCAGTCCCTGGCAAAATCATAGAACAGGTCCTCAAAGAATCCATTTTGAAGCACTTGGAGGAGAGGAAGGTGATCAGGAACAGTCAACATGGATTCACCAAGGGCAAGTCATGCCTGACCAACCTGATTGCCTTCTATGATGAGAGAACTGCTCTGTGGATATGGGGAAAGCTGTGGATGTGATATATCTTGACTTTAGCAAAGCTTTTGATACAGTCTCCCACAGTATTCTTGCCAGCAAGTTAAAGAAGTATGGATTGGATGAATGGACTGTAAGGTGGATAGAAAGCTGGCTAGATTGTCGGGCTCAATGGGTAGTGCTCAACGGCTCGATGTCTAGTTGGCAGCCGGTATCAAGCGGAGTGCCCCAGGGGTCGGTCCTGGGTGTGGTTTTGTTCACCATCTTTATTAATGATCTGGATGATGGGATTAATTGCACCCTCAGCAAGTTCGCAGATGACATTAAGATGGGGAGAGAGGTAGAGAGGTTACCTAGAGAGGTGGTGGAATCTCCGTCCTTAGAGGTTGTTAAGGCCTGGCTTGACAAAGCCCTGGCTGGGTGTTGGCCCTGCTTTGAGCAGGGGATTGAACTAGATGACCTCCTTAGGTCTTTTCCAACCCTATTATTCTATGATCCCATGCCCCACTCCCCCATCTTAGATGGTGGTCTGGCCTATTATAGGGCCTAGAGCCTATCATGAATATTAATTTAAAATGTCTATCCTCCCTTGTCCATATCTAACTTCCTCACCTGAATAATGTTGGAGTTTCTGTTTCCTATAGATTAGTATATTAATAATGTCAACTAATTATCATATACACCTCTACCCCGATATAACGCGACCCGATATAAAACGAAGTCGGATATAACACGGTAAAGCAGCTCTCTGGGGTTGCGGGGCTGTGCACTCCGGCGGATCAAAGCAAGTTCGATATAACGTGGTTTCACCTATAACGCAGTAAGGTTCTTTGGTTCCCGAGGACAGAGTTATATCGGGGTAGAGGTGTACATCAGTTTGTTGCCAAGGCAAGTTCACGGTTAAGCATTTGCCAACATTTTATCCTAAAATATCCAAGCTTAGCATCAGTTCAGTGTTCTTGTGATTACTTGGTATCATTATGCATAAACTCCCCACTTAAGCTATTCCCTGTTCCCCAACACTCAGGGTAGCTGTTGGGCCATTTACCTGGGCAGAAGTTCAATAGTCTCAAAGTTTTATGCTAACTGCTTAGTTAGTGTCTTATGAGATACAGGCCTGACTAAAATAAAATGCTAATGTAGCTAGCTTTATGGCTACAAGGGGCAATATGGAATATAAGAGAAAAAGGCACAAAACGAGATTGAGGATGGGCCTATGTGAGTGGCAAAAGAGGGGAGAGGGTTTCATCTCACTCCTTACACCTCTTTTGCCAGACTCAGACAAAGTCTTTTCACTACCTGAACAAAGGACTGCTGCTGCAAACTAGTAATCAAATCGACTTTTGAAGTTCTTAGTCTCCTTTATGAGTTTTAACAGGATCAATGTGCCACATAGATATTTTGCTCGGGGTTGTAAATTTCCTTTTAACCACTGGTAACCTGGAAGCAGCCTTATTTATTTATTGGGGGGGGGGAGGGGAGGAGATTGTTAGCATTTTTCTTATAGTGAATCAAAATGCCAATTAATTTCTCCATCTTCAACATTTTCCAATACCTCCATTTTTATTTTTTTGGGTCATTGTCCAAAGACTTCCTTAATGAAGCTAGAGACAAGTGTGGGGCAATTTTCAGGTGAATTGGTTTCTGTTTTGATGTTCTTGTGTTTTTTCAGTCATCTTTCTCTTCCCTCTTATGCCAGAAAATTAGTAGACATGCAAGAGCAAAATCCCTCAAAGCTATGAGCCAAAAGCCTGTTAAAAAGAGGCAGCAAGTGTAGCAGTGTATGTCCCAGGTGGCCCTAGCATGCACTGATGTGATAAGTAGACATGGGGGGATTTTTCTTGGCATTTGCCTTTTGTATCCTGCTGCTTTTGACATTTTTATACATTTTATCAAGAGGCTCAGCATCAGAAACAACAAGAATGAGGATAGCGGGCTAGCTCGAGGTGTTTGTAAGGGGAGGTGGAGTCCTTTGCTTCCAGGCCATCATTTCAAATTCAGCCCAGGTTGGTAGTGATCAAAAGTCAGTACCAACTAACAGCTGTTTGGTGGCCAATATGAAATGATTTAGTTAGTGGTCCCAATCTAGTTCCTCGTGGACAGCTGTCCAATAGCATAGAAACCATGAGCACAATTGGCATGTTTGTTGAAACTCACAGCACAAAGCCTAGGGACTGTATCAGCATGGAAACCGAACTGCTTTCTCACCCTTACAGGTTCCTTCAGACCAGAGTTGTGGCATGTGGTAGGAGAGCTCTGGGGAAGCATGCAGTGTTGCTGTCTGATCTGTACCTATACAGTGGAGATAGAGACTTCAGTCTCCAGTGCTGCTGTCAATTCAGTTTCTTGAGCATGGACATTCAATAAAATAACTTGTAAGGAGAATGTAATAAGAAAAAATGGGTCTGAGTCTCCTTTCACTTATGCTGACATACATAAATCAAGAGTAAATCTTCTGAAGTCAATAGAGTTGCTTCATAGAAAACTGGTGTCAGTGAGAGAAAAATCAGTCCCAATCAGAAAAAAGCCATTGTTCAGTCCTAAAGTAGAAGTACCTTATATTTTGGGGGAAAAGATTGCCTCTAAGTGAGCTCTACAATATTTAGTTAATGGCAGTTTTAGTCCCCCTTCTCTGGCAACAAAAATTGTTTTGAGTTGTGGCCTTGCAAGAGATACTGTGATCCACTAATAACAAATAGAGTTGCAGGGCCAGGTCCTTGGCCTTGCTAAATCTGCTTTGTCCCACTGGGATGATGCAAAACAGATAAAAAGCTGGTTTAAGTGGCCATGTGAGATTCCTAGTTGTGTAGGAGAATTCTTCAGTGGCACAGCGCTGAAGTAACTGGTCCGGTTCTACCTACCTTCTTGTAGTCCACAGCGTAGGGCTGTATCAGGGGAATGGAGACATGACCTGAAGTGCTGTTGTGTTATAATGATCCTAGGCTCCCAGAAGGGCCCCTTGGTAACTGTTACAGCTTGTGCAAATTAGGAACTTGCAAAATTGGAGCACCTTTTTGCTACATAAAAATATTTCATATCTGTCCAGCACTACTCCTGACTGATGCACTGTGAGACAAGGTTCACAAAGTATCATTTTATGTGGAGCTACTGCGTCTTCATATTCTAGCTTCTTTATGGGGGCAGAACTAAAGTTGTCTGGGTGTATTGTTTGGGAAGCAGTACCTGGACTATTCATCTCCTGGTTCTTTTTAGTTTGTGATTATTTTTGTTGTAATGCTAACATTGTCTAAGAAAATATGGGGCAGGACCTTAATTCAGTATTTCCTGGTTTTCCAGCAATTAACTTTAGGGTTTGGAAGTGTACAGCAGAGCGACATTATTGTGTTTCAGCAGCCTTAACTCCACCTTAAGAAAGCTTTTGCTACTAAATTTATGCTAGTATTAGAGTTTGACGTTGCTTTTTTGAGGTTCTTCTGGGGCTTGTAATTGGAATTTCTCTTCTCTTATTTCAGAATTGAGTCACTGTGAGCATTTAACTGTGCAATTGACTGGTTCTTTCCCCCACCCTCAGATATTGATGAGTGCGCTGCGAAGATGCATTATTGTCATGCCAATACAGTGTGTGTTAACCTGCCTGGATCATATCGTTGTGACTGTGTCCCTGGATACATCCGTGTGGATGATTTTTCATGTACAGGTGAGCTTTTTAAGTCTTTGTAAGAGCACCACGGTACTCTATTTCTTGTGTACTGACCAATTCACTAACAAATCACCCCTCTGGAATACAAATTATAATTGGCCCTGAGCAGGTATGTAAGTGGGTGAGAATGCACAAGGAGCCTTCCTTCCTTTGTACACTTTTAGGGGACAGATACAGAATGACCCAAAGAGCTCAGGCACTGTTCATGGTTAACACCATCAGTTTAGGTGGTCTACCTGGGAAGAATGAAGATGGCAGTATGGCATCTGTCCATCTTACTTCTGCATTACATGTCCAATGGAACTGACTGAGTGTAGGGGAAGCTCATAATGCATTCAGTTTCTAGCCTTGAAGGGTGCCATGATGTTACTCCACACACCCATCGCTTCACTAAGGCTGAGAATTTTCCATCCCATGCTTCAGACCAGTGCAATGTTTTTTGGGGTGGGGAGAGGAGAGGGTATTCCACATGTTTCTGAGGGGAAGAAGGAAATGTTTCTCTAGCAGTTCTTTGGAGTTGCTCAGTGGTTTGAAACACCAGAAATAGTCATGGAGGAGATGAATTAATGAACAGAGTCAAGGAGCAGTGGTCAGAGATGTGAAGCTGTAGGTGAATTGTATAGGTCATACCAGATGAATACTGATTAAACCTTTATTCCACACCACACAATCCTGTATTCTGTAGAGGCTACATTTGCTGCAGATAAACTAATCAAAAATGTTAGAGAGTTTGACAGTTTTACTGAGATTAAATTTTGTATCCTTCTGCTGTAAAGCCAGTGGCCTTAGTTGCCATGAGTCCAACACTACAGGGCTCAAAGGAAGAAATTATAATCACTATAACAAATAAAATGACCTAAAATCGTTTTACTATACATAAAAATATCATGACTTTACAATCTGATATCTCAGAAATTCTGGGACAGAAAGATATAATTATATCAGTTTACCACATAGATACCATCCTAGATGTAGTGATATTTGTGTCCATATCTGTATAATGCCCTTAAGCATTTGTTTGTCTGACTGTCTGGAAAATGTTAGTAGAAATATGAACTCCCAGCATTAACACTGTTTCTAGGTCTATGACGCAGATTACTCAAGGGTAGAGAACAAATACAATAGTTTTATACATTGAAATAGATAAATTTTTAATAACTGTCAGCAAAATCAGTCCTTAAAAGTCTTAGGGGATCTTGGATGACTCTTTATTTCCATGTACACATCTGAAGGAGGTTTCACTGACTATCAGAAAAACTATTTCTCCAGAATGTGAGAGTCTCTCTTGAAGTGCTCTGTCCTATCCATACCTGAAATAATCTCTTTCAATGAGAGCCCTCAATCAAAGCTGTGTTCAGAACTATGTTGGTGTGTCATAGCCTCATATGGTAGGGGCAGCATCAGACACATTTACTGAAATAGAAATAAGAAAACTTGACACAAACCCAGGTTTTGATATTATATTGGGCAGTCTGTTCTCTCAAGTAGAAAGATGGCCAAGAAATGTTCAATATGAGAGTGATTATTCCAGGATAGAAATCCTGCTATAATGTACATATTATCCTTAGGGAAAGTCATAGACACTATCTATTTCATGATGACAGCATGTCTTATCATTATATCTAGCACCAGGTAGCTTATAGAAGCTTTGGAAAAGTCCTCCTCACTTCTTGACAATTTACGTTCAACAGACATTTTTTTTCAGACACTTGTGTGTCTCTAAAGCCCTTTCTCTGCCTTGTAAGTAAGCCCTGAGTTCTCGTTGATCTTTTACAAACTATCATGCAGGAAAAATGTCAGCCATTAAATTTTGTAGGGTGCTTTCTTCTGACCCCTGGTACAGCAAATAGGGTAATCATTTTTATAATGATGGTAAACCTTTTTGATAGTCTGACACTTGTTTTCTAATTCCCTAATAATCCTTTCATTCCAGCAAGACAGTGTCATTAGACATGGAAATGATTTAAAACAGAGTATTTGTGATTTACAACAAAAGTGTGGAGTAATAAGACAAGTGCTTGACAGTAATGGGTGAACAATCATTTACTGCATAGGCACACACAAATCTCTGTAAAAGTAAGAAATAATGGAATGAGTGAGAACAAATATTCCATGCAGTTTTCATTACCTTGCTAAAACCATTTATTTTTTGGCATCATGAGTAGGAATACTGAAAGGGAGCATGCATTCCACATAGTTTAGGAGAAACTTGGTTGAACTGGTAGTTCATAATTAGAAATAATAGCGAGTTAAAATGATAAATGTATTTAAATTAAGTAATTGCGCAATGGAAGAAATATTCCTTTCTTAGTATTTGCCTTATATGAATGTAGCTTAGAAAGTAAATGTAGCAAATACTTAGCTTATGCCTCCAGACATCAGTTGCTTCTACTGATGTCTTTACAAGCAACATTGAATGCAGCAATTACTCAGCTATCTAATGTATTCCTAGTTACTGAGTCAAAGCAAATGGGAAGCTCTGGTTTTGGTGAATTATGTATTTTGGAATCCATCCTGAGAGCCTTGCGTATGTGAGTATTCGGATTTCTTCAATGGTACCACTTATGTGTAAAGCAAGCAAGCAAGCGTGGTCTCTTTAGACCCAGAGACTTATCAATATAAAACTTCCTGGGTTTCATATTTTATTTTCCAAGATATGGGAACAGTGCTGAGTTTATTTTATATAATACTGAGCTAAAAGCAGAAGTTCTAGTGCATAGAGTAAGTAGCATCCTTCTTCTGGAATAACTGGCAAAGGGCCCAATTGTGCAAAGTACCGTGAGCTTTCAACTGCTACTGAAGTTATTGGGCCAGATTCGGTGAAGTCCAGAGGACCATCAATTCCCATTGATATCAATGGGAGTTGAAGGCACTGACTACCTCAGAGGAAGTGCTCAGAACATCACAAGATGTACATTAACGATTAAGGCATGAAGCTGTATATTTAAAATGATAAACTGAATGCAAGTGGTGATTATCTCAAACTCTGCATTCAGTTTTAAAATGATATAATGTAGATTGGAGTCACTAAACAGCCTTAGATCTCATATAAGTACAAGAGCTGGTGTGATGGGGTTCGCCCCAGGGTATTTTCTCATCATTCTGTTCAGTCCTGTGATGCTCTTGACCTACATTCATCAGCAAAGGTATGTTAATATTTTGTAGTCTCCTATTCCTGGAGCTGTGAGTTGTGTATGTTAATTAAGCCTTTTGATGAAAGACAGCTTTATTAACAAAAGTTATTCCTCAGTAAGAAGCTTTTTGCAATCTTACTTCATTACATTCACATGTTGGTTAACTACTGTAAGTTAAATCATGTCCCAGCCCACTCAGTAAGTGGGAGCAAAAATACTTCTTTGTGTCTTCAGTTACTGGAATCTACTGACTAGAGAAATCTACTTCCAAAAGTGGCACCATAGTGTGAGATTTACAGTCCATCTGTAACATTTGCCAGTTAGTGCTTGCTGTTGACCACAGCATACTAACCTGCTGGCTGCTAGAGATAGCCATGGCATCTAATAGGTAAGCCAGGCCACCTTGAGAAAACAGGTGGATGCAATAGCTGCCTTTTCCTAGCCATATATTTACTTTTGTGAAAAGATTCTGCCCTGTTGTTTATATTGGAAAAGAAGTCCCCTGTGATCTTTCTTGCTCTAATACACTGGCACAGGAGTTATTCCCAAATATATACTACTCTTTTCTTTCCTAAAGTGTTGTTATGAATCTTGTATTTTCATTTTTGAAGGGTTGCATCTATCCTTTGAGATTTTAGATCTTATCATATAAGCGACTTTCTCTGTATCATTCTGTGCCACAATATATTGCTTCTAACCTGCCTTCTCCCATTGCATCAGCTGAATGAATCAACTGTTTTGAAGTCTTCAAATTCTAATATCTAAACATATAATATTTATATGTAGAGCATGCAGGGTGAAGTCTGGCCTAGCACATATTAACACAATACGGGCCTCTGTTATGCAAGAGATCAAACTTATTATAATAATAGTCCCTTTTGGTGATAAAAATCTATGACTATCAGAGAAAAGGTAAACCTAGATTTGACAAAGGATTCATCAGGGTGGGAGGAAAATCTGAAATCTTCATAAAGTCATGGTTTATGGATTATTGTAATGTAATCTAATGTGGAGTCTTTGCAAAACTCCCACTGCAGCCAGTGTAGTTGCATCTAAATGAAAGCTGTACAAAGGCCTCAAGATTTGGCCCTGTGAGTATAGCAAGCATTGAAACCATTGCAAAATTGGCAGTTTTAAGTTTGAAAAGCGAGTTTTGTATTTGTACCTGGGCCGACTTAGCACGTAGATACCATGGTGATGGGTGCTATAGACTTGCTGATAATTTAGATAGACAGAATAAACTTTCAGATTTCATTCCTGCTTAGTGAATGTTATATAATTGTAGTGTTTGACTGAGATCATCGCAGCTTATACTGTTACCACATCACTTAGCTCAGAATTGCCTGTCAGTCTTTGTTTTGGTTTGTATTCTTCGTATTATTTCTTTTTTTCTTTAGCTTTGCAGAAGCGATGAATCATAAACAAATTACATATTTCCAAGAAGCAAACTCTTGTGTACTGTAACGCGACTGTTATTTTCAAAATATATCATTTGCCCTAGTATTTTTTCCTCTTGTGAAAAAAATGACTTTTGATAGAAACACACAGTTTAAAAAATAGCCTTACGACTTAAATGTTACTTAAGTTGCAATTTGAGGTATAGTGTGGTGAGACGATAGCAGATAACAGAACCTAATGACTTTTGTGGGTTATACCTTAAGCCCTTTCCCATTTGTTCTCTGTGGTATTTGGAGTAATATGTAATTTTGAATCTAATGCTTTATCCAAAGTGATCACAGTGCCTCCTGTATTACTTGATGTTGACAATAAGCAGAATGGGAGTAAAGCACAGAAGTACCTGGAATTCTGAAAAAGCTGGGCTTTAAGGGAACAAAAACTCCAGAATAGTATCTCAAAATTACAGGAATTTGATCCTATAATTTGAGAAAAAGTTGGAGAAATTGTTTGCACTTACAATAATCAGTGTCTTTACAACATGGCTGTTGTACTTTACCTGTCAGAGCCCTGAAGTGTTGTATTTGACCCAGTAATAATAAATAATAATAATAATAATAATACAGCAGCTTTCACAAAGGTGAAGCGGCAGTCTGAAAGGGCAGACAACCAGCCGGTTAACCAGAATCAGTGTGTTGTTGAATAGGTCTCAAATGGACATTTTCAAATCCTGGCAACAAATAGATACTACAGCCATTCTTGCAAGGAAAACACTATCACTTAAATCTATTCTGCTAAACCCATTACGTCCCCAGCTTTTTGGTGAATTAAATAACCATTCAAAGAGGAAGCATGAACATTTTAGGTGTAAAGGCACAGATTTGCAAAGGTCTGAACAGTGTGTGGTGCATTTGCATAAACCAACACATATCATAACTAAAAATGTGGTTGTCTAGAATGAAAGAATTGAGAGAAATGAAATGACATGTACTGAATTAAGGCCTAAAATTTGGGCCAGTGAGCAAACAAAAATGTTCACCGGTTGAAAAGCTTCCAAAAATATTTAGAGGGGATGTTTAAAACATTTGCCCTTGGTGATGTATTGAAATATGTTTCTTGTGGATAAAAATATTAATTGGCACTTATCTAGTGCTTTATAATTTCCAAAGAGTATCCAATTATTAACTAAGTAATCCCAACCACAGCACAGAAAGACTATTACAGAACTATTTTTCCCATTTATAGACTGGGAAATAGACCCAGCTCCAATTTATTTATTATAAATGTGTATTGTGTTAGTGACTAGAGGCCTCAAACAAATCAGGTTCCCACTGTACTCATGGGAATGACTATCCCTGCCTCAAAGATTTTACAATTATTCTCCCATCTGGAAAAACCCATAGAATATGTTTAGTATGGAGGAAATATCATAAAGGATATCAAAAACTGTATAGTACCCCAGTGTATTGGGACCCCGAGGACAGAAATTGCCCTCTTGTCGTCCCTCCCCAAGCTCTCTTTAGGTTTGTATAGCTATGCACCTCCCCTTTCTCAGGGAGGTATCTTAAAAGTCCTATTTAGTCCTAAATGCTTTTGGAAGCTGATGAGACAATGTGGGTGAGATAATATCTTTTACTGTACCAACTTCTGTTGGTGAGAGAGACAAGCTTTTGAGCTATACAGACTCTTCCTCAGGTCACTGGTCTCAGGCCACTCTTTCTTCCTTAACCAGAACTGGAGTCTAGGAAGTTTCAGTGTAAATTTATGTAAGGGTTATTGTTAACACAGAATATGTGAAATGTAATGTCTAATATACAGCATGAGATTAAACATCTAATCCCACATGCTGAATTTTCAACTTTGAAAACTAGTCCCTGAGCATCCTGAATGGAAATACGTACCCTGTTTTTACTGTTTTTAAATAATTACACAAACAACTCTTTGACTGTGACTTCATTGCCTTCCTAATACATGTAACACAAACATTTAGTTTCCTGGTCTCTTTCCTTCTGGAGATCCCTGTATCAGGTGTTGGAGCGAAGGACAACACTTTGTTTCTGGTGCTAAATGGTACAATATTTTGGTTTACAGTCACATTGGCACTTTTTCTTACAACTGTGAAGAAAAATGTGAGTTCGTTCCTGGAACCTTTAAAATGCAGCTACATTTGTTTGAATCCCTAAATTGGCTGTTGGTTAAATTTAGCAGCATGAAATCTGTATGCTGATGGGCATTGCCATCACCAGCGAGCATTCATCTGCTCGGCAGGGCAAGTCAACATAAGACAGAGGCAATTTAGAATAAATCCAGCCAAATGAAAAAGGAGGCACCATAAATAAAATCACTTCAGATGGCTTAATCCAAAGCCCATTAGCTCAATGGAAGTCTTTCCATTGCCTTCATTTGGCTTTTTATCAGGCCTTAGTAGTAATCACGTGCCCAAACTCTATTTATGACTATACTAAGAAGAAGAATTTGTTTGTATTTCCAGATCACTTTTTTTCTAAGGCCTGGAAAGTGGTGGACTAACATTAATTAATTATGCTTGTCAGCACTCCTTTGAGGTCAATACATATTTTAATCTCCAATTTACAGAGGGGAAGTTGAGGCACAGAAAAACTGAGTAACCTGCTTATAGTCATACTGAGGCAGGGATGGCATTGGAGACTCCATTTAATCAAACCATAAAAATTCTAGGTGGAAAAGACCTAGAAGTATGTTTACAAGAATTGAATCAACAATGAGATTTATTTCATATGAATTTACATTCTGTACAAAATCAACACAAATACATTTAAACACACTGTTCATGATCTATTGTTGTACCCTTGTCCTTCTCTCCTCATGCTCTCCATACAATTTTGTAAGCTTCTTTTTGAATCATCTGAAGTTATGCCCCAATCCTCCAAGCTTTAAATGACTCTCTATATTCTTTAATTTCCAACCTACCCCATTCACTAAGTTTGATCACCAGGCGCAGTGCCTTCCTCCCTTTAAAAATTATCAGGTCAGACTGGCTTGTTGTTTGTTCTCAAAGCCTTTCACTATTGTGGGAAATATATGCCAAATAAACTGAATCTATGGTTGCAGTGACATCTGCCTCGCTGGTAAATTTCTGACTTCAAACTTGAGACACAATGGAGATACACGTGGAGGCAGTGCTAGGTTATCAAGAATATTTGGTTAATCTTTCAAGTCTTCTTCTCTAATTCATTTACTATAACTAATACTACTAAAAAACTTAATTATAGAACCGCCTGACTGAAACAATGTAAATATTTAAATTTCTTGAAACTGTGTTGCCCTCTAATTATTAAGACTAAAAATTTAGATAAATATGTATGATACAGTCTAGGATAATTAGTATTTGTTAGGTTTTGGTAGCTGCCAAGTTTTGTGCAGCTCCATTTGTGACATCATAATTATTTAGTGAAGTAATTTGCGTATTTAAAAGAAATTTGCTTATGTATGTCAACGTCAAGTTAAAAAATTATGCGGTCTTATTGCTCCTTTAGCTCCAGTGAGTGAAGCTCTCTGTTTATCTACAGGGAAGCGGCAGGGCATGCTTCTCACATAAACTGCTATACCAGCATGCCTCAGCCTTATCTGGGAGGATTTCCCCTAGGAGATACAGGGTAGTTCTGTCTTCATGGCCCATGAAGTTCTTGTCTCGTCTCCTGAGTCTGTCTATTAGTGCACAGTGTGGGAGTGCATTTGTGACATTGGGGCTGGATCTGAGACCCAAAAAACCTCATTTCCTATAGGGCCACCAACATCCATTAGAAGGGAAAAACTTGTAATCCCTGCTGAGATGGACTGGAGTCAGACTGGTGACCTACAGACACATGGTGCTGAAGCATCATAGCAATATCTTGAGGCAGCCAGTTCCTCTTCATGAGTGAAGTTTGCTTTCTGGAAAGATAAGACTTGTTAAATCTTTTTGGGAAAAAATCCATCTTCCCTTTTAATGTGCAAGAGCTTTGGCTAACAGGCAGATTTACTTGGGGCATAAGACAGACAGCCTTTGGGCTGAGAGAGAGAGAGAGGTTTTTGTTCTGCCATGTGGGTAGTTTGTAACATGAGCTTTTTGCCTCCTAGCAATGCTTCTGGACAGAAAGTAGTTGGGATGAAACTTTCTTTATAGGAATATTATTACTTTTAATAAAAAAAATCCGTAGCTGGGGTTTTACACCTTTCTACAAAGTGTCTGTTGCTAACCATTGTCAGAGAAAGGGGACTAGACTGCGGACAACAATGGCTGATCCTGTCTTGCAAATCCTTCTTGTAGTCAATTGGATTTATTTATTTATATTTTTCTTTTTGTGTCGGTAATTTTCCAGTAAAGTTCAGTTTTATGAACAGCAGCTCAAATTGGGGTTAAGATCCAGTTAGTGACTGGGATACTCACTAGCTGAAGCCAGTAGTTGAACTTTGTTCTCCTGGAAGGAAGTATCAGAGATGGGTAATGGCTGGAAAACAGAGCCACAGGTAAAGGAAAAGAGTGGGCGTAGGGAGAGCTGACTGACTTGAACGGTGCTATGCAGTGACAGAATAACTTTATTTTTCCAATCTAGTGGCACTAAAGAGCTGTTTTGAGCAAAGAGCAAATTCATTTGACCTACTATGTGCTTCTCAAAATTAAGATAGCAATTTCTGAAAGTGTATTGGTGCTAAAAGGTAGATTACAAAGAAGAAAACATGGATTCCTTTTCTTGCTCAATTAGGCTGTATTTTAGTAAGGCCTGAAAGTTTGTTTGTATTTAATTTGTTTATTTTTTACCTTTTAGAAATATCTCAGATGTTGAATCATCTGTCGGATAGGCAACATACTAAACCAATTTGCAATCCCTCTATTTCTGAGGTTTTTTTCTATAGTAGAAAAGAATTGATACACACAAACTTGTGTGCCAGAAGCAGGGAGAAAGAGCCCTGTCGTTGGAACTTTCAGTGGTTTCTTTTCGAGCACTGAAGATATCCTTTCAGTGAAACATGTCTAATCTAACTTCAAAAAAAAATCAATGTTTTACTCCTGCTGTAAACGTGCCTGTGCAAAAAGCAAAGATGCTCAAAATGCAGTCACATTTCAACTAAATAGCTGTGAGACTCCTGCCGCAATTCTAAACTTCATAGTATTTATTTTCATAGCAAGGAAAATAGTTGAGCACAAAACCAGCTAATATTCTATACTGGTGCTTCGGGATCTACATGCTTGTAGGAATCTATGAAACAATTCCATTTATGCTTAAAAAAAATCTTACAATCTTAGCCAATGGCTTTATTTAAAATAATAAAAATTAATTGGTGCTGGATTATGCCCTTTGTCTCTGAGTTGATATTGCCAGTTAGAGGGTCTCCTTTTGGGCAGTTGTGATATGGACATCTATCCCCTAAGGACTGGACAGAGATCATAGCTTTATTGCACTGAAATCATTAGCAATCCTGAAATTAGATCCACTTGGCAGACCTATGAAGAAAGCTTACATTAATGTTGCTTTTTCTTTCATACTTATTTTCTCCCTTAGAAAATACATATTTGATGTTCACAAATATTTCTGATATCTCTATCCAGGATTTAAAGAAATACAAAACAAAACAGCCCCATCCCAGTTGTAAAATGTACAGTTTATTTATTTGAATTAAGGACGCAGACAATATGAACACTCTTATCACAAACAGAAATCATGGGTCTTAAAACTTAATTGTTTGATCTCTAAGGATATACAATGGGGTGTAGTTTACATTTTTTCCTTTGGTTATTGGCACTTCAAGAAAATACATGAAACACTATGTTTTATGATGACAGTAACAGAGTGGACCGCTTCTTTCCTGGGATGCCACAAAGCATCACTGGTTTTTGAGGTTTAAGTTTCCATAGCTGAAACATGGTTGATGATGATGGTTAGAAATTAGCAACTCAGATTCCTTATACCAAAGGGGCTGAAGTAGCTGGATAGAACAGAATGGTTAAACAAAGTTATCTGAAAAGACCATAATCCAAGATTTTAATGAAATTTGAGAAAATCAGAAAAGGAGAAAAATTGCCTCATGTAATGTTACCATGAATAAAAGTTCTAACATTTAAAAATATGCAGGGGCCAGGTTTTCAAAAATACCATCTTTTTTGCAAATTTTGCATCCACAGATGCATGTATGCACATTTTTGCCTTTGCAGTGAATTATTAGTGCAAATATATGGCAGGTAGACTTATTTTTGCATGCATGTGGCTTTAGATGAGGAAGTTTGATGTATAAGTACTAACTTAGGTAATAACTGCAGATGCAGCTAAAAATATGGTCAAGTTGCATGTGCAAAAACATAGGCCGGGTTGATGATGCACAGCTGAAAACCAAGTTGTGGTTGCTTATTTAGCTTCCTTTTAGATCAAATTCTGGGAACAAGTCTAAGTTTAACAAGGTTCATTTGATTAGTTGCGGTTAGACTGATTATTTTTAATAAAATAATCTGTACCATTAGATTATCTCTCAGCATCAATAAATTGGGTTCAGGAACAAGGGCAGTTATTACCCTTTCTAGGTTTTGTTTTTGTACTGGAGAAAAAGGACAAATTAATTCACTGACAAAATGAATTTCTAATCAGTTTGAAATGTGAAGCTCTTATCTGATTATTTCCAAGGTTCATAAGGGTATTTATTTTACTTAAATTACTGCATGAAGTTCAATCCTTTTAGATTCTGAATTTCCTATTCTGATGGAAAGTTTAGTGTCCTAGCTGATTTTACCTGAGATCTTGAATTTAAAACAGGCTAACAAAGTACAGCAAGGTATGGAAACTAATGCTGCATGAAGGTTAAGTACTTGATTTAATGTGCTTGGCACATCAGTATATTCAGACAGCTCTTGAAGGACATTGGTGAATCAATTTTGCGTACCCGGTATAACCCGTCACAGTTATGTAGGTTTTCCAGCAACAGATGGCTTGGGGTAATACATTTAGGTTAACAAAAAAATGAGCTTTCCTATGGTGTGAGTGGTGCTGCAACAAAAACTTTAGTGATTTTAATACACAGTGCAGATCAAATTCACGCCTATTCAGAGGGCCAGCATGACAATGTGAACCGCTTATGTCAAAGAAAAGATCATGAGGCCCCCTTGAGAGATGCTATAGGACTTCAGTGGTGCACAATCCTCATGCTAACCCTCTGCACAGATGGAATTTACCCCACATGTACACATGCAAGTGGGGCTTTAACTTGCAAGGTGCTGAACAACAAATAAGTATGTCTACATTGCAGCTGGGAATGAGTCTCCAGCCCAGGCAGAGAGACTCATGATAGCAGGGCTTGCATTAGCCTGCTAAAAATAGCAGTGTGGATGTTGTAGCTCTGAAGGGGGTCTCTGGATAGTCACCTGAGCTCAACCTGCTAGGATGAAACTGTCTACCAGGCTGGTAGGCTCACTTTCAGCTGCAGTGTAGACATAAGTGCACTCACTCTCCTAGATTTGAATATGGGTTGAGGGCTATCAGCACCTCTCCAGAGACACTTTGTACCTTGCAGATCAGGTCCATTAAAGGATTGTTTTCATTTGAAGGCAGTGTAACTAGTACTAAATGCACTGGTGAAAATAGGACTCTGAAGGTAAGGTCAGCTTGGGCTGAACCTAAGTAATGGAATGTTGGCTCAGGAACTGGAGAAAGCTCAAAAGAAGAGTTATCAGAATATACTCTTTCTCCCCCCCCCTTTCACAGACTCCTTTTCTAATCTAGTTTCTGTGCCTGAACTGGAACACTCGATCTGATCCTTTGAACTCCATGAAATGGGGGATCCAAGAGATTTCCTCTACAATAGGACCAAACAGAGCACAGAATCTGAATACTCCCAGACTTTTTGACTGTCTCTGGTTTCTCTGTGTTACGAAGGTCAGAAAACTAAACAGCTTTAAACAGTGATTATGGGCATTAACTCTGTTGACAGTTGGACCTAAAACTACTAATATTTTAATCTTTTAATACAGTAGTTTTCTTTTCTATCCGGCTTATGGGAGAGAACACAAGCAGCCCTCCGCACAGAAGCTGTCAAAATTGAGACATTCTTTAATAAGGCATCAAAACTAGAAATACATTTCTGCTCTGAGAATGAACATGAAAAAACATTCATTCAATTTGGCACATCAAAGCTTCTTTACAAAAAATAAAATTCTCCAGTCCCTAAGGATTTTGTCTAATTGTTTCTTGAATGATTCCTGCCTGTGTACACTTTCCTGGGAGACAGCTCTGCACATGTAATAATTCTGTGCACGGAAAGGTCCTCCTTCTGATATCTACTCTGACTTTGTTTCCTTTAATTTCCATTTATGTCTTTTCTTTCCGCATTCTCTGGAAAATAGTACCTTGGGCTGACCTTATCTAAACCATTTATTTTATATTCTTCAATTAAATCCTCACTTGGCAATTTAAGGCTGCAAGTTTTTTTTTTTTTTTTTTTTTAATCTTCACAGAGCTCATGAATTTTGGACCAGATTCTTTTTACATTTCTGTACCCTTTCTATTACCTTCTCAAATTACAGTTGTGCATATACACAAATATTTGATTAGATGTATAAGAGATGGACAGTATAATAGGAGTCCACTTACACATTTTTCTCTATGCCATGTTATAAAACGCTATGGTTTGCCTTCAGACACAGACCTGAGCAGAGTGTGGGCATATATTGTACTGCCCCAAGAGTAAGTCCCAGAGTCACATATGCTCCCCTGCTCCCTCCTTGCTCTGGAGGGAGTAATAATTTGTATCTGGCCTATACAAATAACAAATTAACTCACTGCCCTTTATACAGTGTTGTGGCCAGTGAGTAGTGGGGGTGGATCCACAGCCGTACCCATTCCCCAATCCTCCCTGCCCACCTAGCAGTGCCCATTTACACCCCGTGCCCAGACCCAGGTAGCCCATATAGGGCACAAGGGGGTAGTTCTTATTCCCTTTCACTCTCCTGTGTAGGTGCATAGACAAAGATACAACCAAGAGTTAGGTTGGTTTTTATATATGTGCGTTTAGAAGACAAAATTAGAAGTTGAATAAAAAGAATCAGAACCTTTCATCTTTGAGTCATGAGTTCTAATCCACTCCATATTACTAGTGGCTGAAATTCATAATGATCAGGAGTCCTTAGTGACTGTACTGGAGTTACACCAGTGTAAAATAGGAGTAAGACAGTAGTGCATCAGGCCCACCGTGTACAGGAGATTGTATTGGCCAATTTACAAGAGACTGGTCCAGGAGGCAGGAAACCTGAGTTATATTCTTGGCTAGGCCCCTGACCCATGTGTGGTCTTGGGCAAGTTACTTCATTTTTTTTTTTTTTTTTTGGTCAGCTGATCCATCTGTAAAATGGTGAGATGAATACCTTCCCTTGTAAAGCACTTACAGATCCGTGGATAAAAATCACTATATGAGAACTAAGTATTATTATAGTGTGTTGATATACATTATATTTTTCAATTATTCTGATGACTATCGTGACTAATTATAGATGGTTCTAATCATGTTGATTCTTCTCTGCTCAAATACTACATCAATTTTCTATTAACTGGCATCCTTGTTGGCAGTCCTGACAGATTGGAGGCTGAACTATTCTCTCAGATCTAGAGGTGGTTTCTTCACATCAGAACTAATGCACTGGCAGGGTAGTGTGTAAATGCTTGCCCAGATGATGCCTGTGTAGACACCATTTATTCCCTCTTCCCGCCCCATTACATATGCAGAACATAACAAGGGTGGAAGGGGACAGAGTGAATAGTGCGCTGCTAGATCCTCTGGCTGCAGCCAGTGTAAATTAGAACAGCCCAGGGCTTCTCTAAGTTACTTGATGGGTCATTTTAGTCCCTAGGGTGCCCAGTATAATGGCAATAGGAAGATGAGTGACAATCAACTTCCCCTCCCACTTGCACCTCAGTTACACTGAGTGTAAACTTGGTGCAGATGGAGACCGAGCCCAGAGAACGCAAGCCATCTGAATGCAGGTCTCAGTTAGAAAACCAGATGTTAATGCAGAATGCTCACATCCCTGTGACAACCAAGATCTCTTGAGAAAGCAATCTAAAATTCATGATTTGTTTCTTTTCCAAGATAAAATCCATCACCATTTTATTAGGAACTGCCATCTTGAACAATGGTCTGTCTAGTATTTCTGACAGTGGTCAATGTTGGTTCAGAGGAAGTGTAATCCTCCATACAGCTATATCATTGGAGGAAATTTCTTCCTGGCTCCATCTGGCTATAATCTTCGGACTTGTACCATAAGTACTGATAGCCTTTATATTAAATCCTAACTAGAATCCTAAAACTATTTTGAATATTATTAAAAACTTTCCCTCAGTAATATCCTGTTATGGAGTTTCACAAGTTAATTATGTTTTTGTTGTTTTTTTGTAAAGGAGTATACTTCCTTTTATCCATCTTAATTGTTTTGCCTTCTAATCACATCAAGTGTGTAGTTGTTAAACATCAGAAAAGGAGTGCCTTCTATTTACAATTCAGCATTTTACATACTTTTGTCATATCTCTTACTCATCTTTTTGTAGAATATTGAATAATCATAATCTTTTAAATCTTTTTATTCATTTGCTTAAAGAAAACAAATGGGATCTGTAGAGGAAGCAAGTTAAGTAGATACATGAATATTATAGTAACCTTAGAGCAATAATCATTTTTATCTTTTCATTTCTGCTCAACAGAGAAAAGGATAATTGCTGCTATCTATTTAAATCCTTCTGATTCTGTTTGTGGGTGTGTTTTCAATTGGCCACAATACGTAATTTTGAATGCGCTTGGATTTTAATCTCTAACATAAAATTTTGATCACTTAAATTTTAAAAAGAAATTTGTCAGGATGATTCAGTCAGGTCATTATGAAATATGTAATTAGATTAGATGAATTTGATGTACTTTAAATAAATCTGCCAGAACCAACAATATGGGAGGAGAATAACAGCCAGAAGGTTTTTAATAATAATAATTGTTTTATAGCATTTCCAACTGAATAGCTCAAAGGTCTTTGAGAACAACAGTGGATTGAGCATCCTGTCACTCTTGTGAGGTAAACAATTATTATTATCCCCATTTTACAAATGAAACACAGGTCGTATGGAAATCTGTGGTAGAGCATGCCAACCCTTCCTCCTTTTATTTTAAATCACTTGGGTCCAAACTCAGCCCTTTGGCTGTGTCATGCATGCATGTTGTGACGGGGTTCACTCGCTGCAGGTAGTGCCTTCTCCTGGCCATCCTGGGAATTAGCTCTGCCAGGCATTGATCCCTCCTGTGTTGGTGTCTTCACTCGTCCCTCCTACCCTGTGGCCTCTCTCGCTTCAGGAACCGTAGCCTACTCTTCGTGACCCGGCCCTCTGGCTGGGTCACTTTGTGGTTTCACCGTCCAGGGGTTACCCAAAGTCCTTCCACACAAACCATCTCAGTCAGTCTTCTCCAGCATCTGGAAATGCCCTGATGGTGCCACTTCCCATGTAGCCAGTAGGGGGAACCCAGGCCTGCCTGCTACTCGGGGTTCCAGCCCAGGGACCCTATACTTGCAACTGTGGCCTGCTTTCCCACAACCCTTGTTGCTCCTTCCTTAGACTCTTTCCTACAACTCCTGGTTCCTCGCCTTTCCCTGTGTTACCAGCTCCAAACCCTCCTCCCACTTTCCAGGGAGTGGCTGCAGCCTTTCCCAGCAGCCTTTGTCTATGGCCAGCTTCCTGGCTTTATAGACCCTCCCTGTTCCAGCACAGCTGAGCCTGCTTTCAATCACTTCCCTGCTCCCTGGCTCCATAGAGCTGGAACTAGAGGTGCTGGCTTGAAGTGGTTTCTATCATATACAGGATTAACAGTTTGATTCAATGGCTCTCAGCTCCCTCACTGTACAAACTGTTCCAGTGCTCTTGCCTGGCTCCCCCTTCAGGTGCAGCCCGTGGAGTTAATTGGCTTGCTTTGCCATCTTAACCGCTTCCAGTCTTGTGGGGGTAGACACATGTATATCAGGGTGGAATTTGGCCCTGAGAGGGTATAAACTTCATATGCAGTATAATGAGTTCATTTATATCTTTTCTGTGTTCTGTTGACATTCATGCCTGAGTATAGGTAATTATCCTATTGATTCTTCTTTTCTTTTTCAAGTGCTATCTCATCTCTCTTATAATGTGGAAATCAGAACTGAGTAGATGTAACTTCCTAAGAATTACTTTTATACACTATCTTCGTTACGCATCCTTGCATTCCGTGTGACATTTCAGCTGTGACACAATATTGTCTAGACATGTTTTTGGAGAAAACTCTTAAATCCTCTTGATCTAGTTCATCCCAGTTAATTTTTCATTTGTTTGTTCTATTTGAGCCCCACTCCACTACTTCAAATTAGTTAATATTAAATTCCATTTGTTATTCATTAGTCCCATTTTTAAGGTGTCTTTACAATCTATTTACATTTTATTAAACTGTATTCTATGTGACTGCCTCTCTCTTGTATTGAAAAGTTATTGGCAAATGTACACAATTTGTATCTCATTCTCCTGCCTTTATCTATCTCTGTAGCAGATTGAAACTCATCAGAGACATGTTGTTACTGTAGCAACCCAGAAGGACTCAGTTTAGAGTTTTTGTCCCTTTTTCCATTCTTTTCTTGTGATCAGCACTATACCCCTGTAGCTGCTTTTGCACACTCCAATAAGTACAGCGTAATGAACAGTTTTGTGCTTATTTTGGTTTAATCTGAGCCTTGCCCCCATGCTGGCAGTGACCATAGATGTAGAAGTCCCTGTCAGTCTAGAGAGCAAGTGACTGAAGGCTGGCCCAGGAAGCGGTGGTACTGAGGATGCTGCAGTAGTTAATTGCCTTCTTCTGATAGTGATATTGTTATCATAGAATCCCTGGTGTGCCTTGTCAGGCAAAAAGTGAGCAGGAGGAAGAATCCACAGAAAAATAGCTGTTGCAGTATGAAAGGGACATTGAAAACCTCATAACAACCATACCCTTGGTCTATAATATCCGAAGTGATTCTTGAAGAGGGTGAAAGATCCAAAGCATGAATTCTTCCTTGCCTGGGAGGAAGGGCACTCCAGGGATAGTGATGCTTCCCAGTAATTAGAAATGGAAATGACCTACTGGGTTAACTAGTTCATCCCCTCTCAGTTCAGTATGTTATCTAATCTCTGTCCAGTCTGTTTGAAAATGCTCCAAGCAATGGGGCTTCCACCATTTCTCCTGGGCAGGGATTCTCAAACTGGGGGTCGGGACCCCTCGGGGGTTGCGAGGTTATTACATGGGGGGTCGCGAGCTGTCAGCCTCCACCCCAAACCCCGCTTTGCCTCCAGCGTTTATAATGGTGTTAAATATATTAAAAAGTGTGTTTTATTTATTCTGGGGGGGGTCACACTCAATGGCTTGCTGTGTGAAAGGGGTCACCAGTAAAAAAGTTTGAGACCCACTGTTTTATATGAATATCCTGTAGCTAACAACAGAGAGTCCTGTGGCATCTTTAAGACTAACAGATGTATTGGAGCATAAGCTTTTGTGGGTGAATGCCCACTTCATCAGATGCCACGAAACCTTATGCTCCAATACATCTGTTAGTTTTAAAGGTGCCACAGGACTCTCTGTTGCTTTTTACAGATCCAGACTAACACGGCTACCCCTCTGATACCCTGTAGCTAAGTATTCACACAACCTTCAGGATTGAGGGAGTGCTACCAAGGCTGCTTGATCCTTGATAATTTGACCTAGTTATGGGATGGGCACCATTTAGTCTGCTAGACCCATGTAGACTGCAAACAGGCTTCCAGCATGTTTTGATCTGCATAAATTGAATACACCCTGCATAATATTAGATAAAAGAATCCCATCAGGACAAAATAAACAAAGGAAACTATATTGGAAACAATTTATGCTTAGACAATTTGTCGTCTTATGGGATGGAAAAAATTAGCTTGTTGCCTATTGATAGCTTCCCTTGCTCGTTCTTCTACTGCTATCGGATTCCTGGCTCTGCAGCAGTGAAAACATCAATCAATTTATGCCTACTCTGTCCCACTCTTAACTTCTGTTCTGACACTAGTTGACAGCCATAAGGTCAAGACAAGTCCCTCCTTCCTGCAGGGTAGAGGAAAGAATGGTCACACATTCATTTTCTCAAATCTTTATTTGTTGCTTTTCTGTTGTTTGGGTATTCTTAAAATGTAACAGCATGATTTACATTATTGTAAATAGCCATAATCCAGTGTCTTTAATATCATTTCTTGGCAGACTGAAAATGAAAATTTTCAAAATTTTTGGCAATTTGGAGAGTTTCATTTTGGGTCAAACAATGTTTCATTTTGAAAAAATCAAAATGTTTCATTTCAATTTCAATTATTTTAAATGTATTTGATTTTTAAAATAAAATTAAAGGAAATTTTAAAAGAAAGTGATTTAAAAACAAAAAATTTAAAACATTTCATTTAAAAATGTCAAAATGAAATGTTTCAATTTTTTCTGAATTTATTTCTTAAACAAACAATTTGGTGACATCATTTGCAGATTTATTCTTGTGGTTTTTAAAATGTAGTCCATGTTCCTAGAAACTCTGTGGCAAGTGCAGCATATAAATGGGGAGGATAAATAAAGTCAGCCATGTTTTCTAGTGATTTAAGCACGAGGCTGGATCCTGGCTCGGAGTTCTGTTCCCAGCTGTGACATAACTTACTGTGTGATTCTGGGAAAGCCATATAATGGTTCTGTGCTCCAGTTTCCTCATCCATATAATGGGGATGATAATTGTTCCTTACCTTACGAGGGTGTTGAGAGACATAATTTTTTAATGTTTGCAAAGTGCTTTGAGCTCCTTGGATGGAAGGCACTGTAGAGACTGCAAGGTGTTATATACCTGACTATATTTCTTCAATTTTTTGGCAGGAGAGTGGGGCCCTCTCTTGCTTCTTTTTTTCCCCCTCCTGGGAGATCTGCTGGGACTTCACTTTCATCCTCTGTCCGTGGAGTGTTCCTGGAAGGCACAATCACATGAAGAAGTGTTTGTGTTGAACATTGTCCTGCAGTGCTTGGGGTCGAAACCCTCTGGCAGGATGGCCATTTGTTCCATAAAACATGTTTTGTATGTATTATTTTTATTATGAAAACAAAACACAAGTGCAGACTGAGAGGGAGATACTGACTATTGCCCCAGTTGTCCTCATAACTACACTCTATTACAAAAATGCATGAAACTTTTCACAGACAGGAGGGTTCCTCTGGAGGGTTCATAGCTATCTCATTCCATGGAAGATGTGGGTGCTGAAAAAATAATATGATATTCAAAAGAAGGCATAGCCTGCAACTGCCCGGCTAGCCTGGTGTCATACACCCACCCAGCATGCACACTACCTCGTTTGCCAAAAGCGTGTTGAGTGAACCAGGCAGAGGCAGCTGAAACTCATGTTCAGCAGCATGAGTATCTTCGCCCTGAGCAGAGTTACAACAGAGATGTACACTGTCATCATGTGCAGCAGCCAAGGCATATCTGTCAGCCCAGAAACAGTCAGCACCTTTGGGCTATGCATCTTTACACTTGTGTTGGTGAATATGGATACAGTAAACATTTGATGGGCTTTCTGTGGGACATCGGGATTAATGTGTCTGTAATGCTCTTTAGTGAGTGTATCCCCCTTGGGTTGTGCTTCAGTACTCTGTGCTCCATTGGTGTGATGATTTTCCTTTGTTAATATGTTGTCAGTTACTTTCCCAGTGGACTTGTCTGATTTGCTTCAGCTATCTCCTGTACCAGTAGATCATTATCTGCTATGCTCTCCAGGTTGTCACTTGATTATTTGCTGTCTTCTGTATTTACCAGCCATTTCTGGAGTATTAGTTCCATTGCCATAGGTCATGAACCTTTACCTAACTCCACCTAGCTGTGCTTTGAGTATTCTCGGTCCTGATCTCTTGTTCCAAATATGCTGTCCTCCAGAACCAGTCTCCTGGCCATTGTGTGGCCAATGATGTTGGTAAACAGTTTGGTTACAGTGCGGAGTTAAGAGATTTCTCTTACACTTTGCACTTGAATACTATCTTTCAAACATTGACATCAACACATTTTACAGAATATGTGCAGATCACACAACAAGTTAAAAGAACAGGAATAGAACCCATGTCTCCTGACTCACAGCCACATGCCCTAATCACTAGATGTGACACTACCTTCTTTGTGATGCTGTTCAGACAGACCCTTTTACAACACTACTATTAGCCCCCTGCCCCCTTTTCTGAGGTACAGTGCTCCTTATACTCCTGCTTTTGTTGCCTGTCGCTTATGCTGGAATAAGCTTTTCAGAAACACAATAGCACGTAATGTGCACTAGTATTTTGGTGCTTCGTTTGGAGGCAATTTTCTTTCAGACCCTGCTTGCCTGCTTTTTAATTCACTTTGGGATGATCAGGCTATATATAATTGGTTTTATTTCTATCCCTCACCAAATGCTGTATGGCCAGATGCTTGGTCATACTGAGTAGCACCTTACTTTGCAAATAGTTCCATGGAAATCAGTGGAGTAAGGGTACTGCCCAATGTAAATAAGGGTGGCACAATCTGGCCCTAAATGTGCACATTGTAAACACTTTATTTTTATTTTAGTTATTAATATAAAGCTTTCTTCATATATTTTTGTCTCATTTCTTCTGCTCACCTTAACGAAGTGTGATGTCACATCATTCAAAGAAAAAGAGGGATTTAAGACCAATTTAAGACTTAGGCTCATTGCACATCTGGACTGGACTTGGAATTCAGGCTGAATCTGAATCAGGAAAAAAAGTTCCTTAACTGGCCCAGAGCAGGGCAGAGAGAAGTCACGGAGACAAAATACATAGGATTAACTTGCTTCTGATGCTATTTTGCCTTGTATTTCAACATTTCTTGTATATGAAGTGGTGCATAGGTCATTCCCAGAGACATCACTCCTCTCTAGCCAGTTTGCTCTGCAGACTTTATTGATGGCTTGGGGAGAGCTGCACAGTGGCAGCTCCCGTCCTGCAGAAGACAGTTGGCTGTGGTCTTCTCTGGCTACACAGCTCTAGAGAGTTCTCTCCCTTCCAAGGAGCAAGCAGGTACTTCCTTCTCAGTCATGGTCACAGCTTTTCAGATTCCATCTCTTCTATTCTCTTGGCCTATGGCTTCCAGCTCTCTCAAATAAAACACTCTAATCCCACTCCCTGAGGCTACTGGCTTCCCTTGTACTCAGTTGTACTTCCAGAAACTTAATCATTCACTCTCTCTTCACTTCTTGCCTTGTAATGAATTGTGTGAAAGTTTCTCCTGTCTGACTTCCTAGACGCACAGAATTAACATGTAAAATGTAAATTTAAATTATTTTTTACTGTATCGTCTTTTGTAAATGGATTTTTGTAGTGCGCCTTTTGCGCTTACATTTTTCTTGCCTTTTTAATGATCTTCTCCTTTGCCAAAGGCTGCCTACAGTGGTATTTTCAGGTAGTATTTTATGAATCTGACAGTGTTTAGTGCTGAAAAGAAAGGGCAGCAAGTGAACCACTCCCTCCCTCCCTGAAGGCCCCTACCTTAAATCTGTAATGCACTTGTACCGCTGTCCTTAGATTTCTCCACTTGATATTTCAGGTTATTGCCTCGATCCCTCCTAAACTCCTGTGCTAAGCTTTCCTGGAGAAAAGACACTTCTCTTACAGCTGTCGTCTTGCATAATCCTGTGCTTAAATTCTTATTTTTCTTGGCTAGCAACATGGTTTGTTAGCACTTCCCTATGGCTGCCTGTGACTTTTTCATGCATTCAGAGTATAAATCCTTTAGAAATGAGCTCCCTATTTGGATTAACATCAACCGACCATGTATTTTTTCAATGTAGTGCATCATATGTCTGGATATTTAGGTTATTTTTATTTATTTTTTTTAGTTATGAGAAGTTTGTGGAATAAATTTGTGCTGTGATTATCTAGTGGCAAGTGAGTCCCAAATGCTAGAGCAATAAACAGCATATAATGCTGTCTGACCTAGCTTTCAGCGTACTTTAAATATTTCACTGATATAATATGTTGTGTAGCTGCAGCCAAAACAATTCAGGTGGTCATGGGTCAGATCTCATTAGCTCCCCACTTTCTCCCTCCCCTTCACAACAAGCAGGAGGCTCCTGGGAGCAGCTGCAAGGCAGAGGGCAGGAGCAGCACATGGCAGTGGGGGGAGGGACAGCTGAACTGCCGGCAATTGGTAGCCCGCTGGGTGGCTGCTGCACCAGGAACATAGGAGAGTGGGGAGCTGATGGTGGGGCTGTAGGTCCACCCTGGTTCCAAGCCCCCACGAGCTAGCTGCAATGGGCTGCTCTTCCTGCAAGCAGTGGACAAAGCAGGAGGCTGCCAAACAGCGTTTTAAGGGAGCAGTGCACAACTTTAAATGAGCATGTTCTCTAAATGATCAGCAACATAACAATGAAACAACGTTAACCAGGATGACTTTAAGTGAGGAGTTACTGTATGGAGCTAGAAGCCTAACTTTAGGCACCTGCTTTTTAAAATCTTGGCCCAGGTATCACAGCCAAACTCCAGTTTAGGTGAGACATTCTGCATATACACCTCTACCTTAATATAACACTGTCCTCAGGAGCCAAAAAAATCTTACCGCGTTATAGGTGAAACCGCCTTGTATCGAACTTGCTTTGATCTGCCGGAGTGCGCAGCCCCGCCCCCCTGGAGCACTGCTTTACCGCGTTATGTCAGAATTCGTGTTATATTGGGTCGTGTTATATCAGGGTAGAGGTGTATAACAGTGTCTCTCTGTGTCCATCTGTACTATCAAAAAGCTGCAACGTTATGACCCAGTTCCTGAAAGGACTTAAACTCATCCTAAAGTTCATCCTTCTTCTGGAAAACACCAGATATAAAATACACCAATGTAATACACCAATATAAAATACACCAAAACGTTTAGTGACATTTAAGGTTGTATTGGGACACATCCCCCCCAACTCAAAACCTGAAAGGCATGGAAATAGTCAGTTAAGGGAAAAGTCTTCTGCAATCTTTACCACTTTCACATTGCCCACAATGCTGTCAACACTCACTCCAATACTCTGCAAAGCTTTCAGTCCAACAGATACCAAAAAGTAATACGTGCCTGAGTTCATCAGATTTGCACTCTAACACAAAACCTTAACAGTGACCTCAGATACTTTTCAGATCAACAGACTGGCACATCTGATTGTCTCACATTCCATATTTTTGGGAAGTGATTTTGTCTTAATATTGCTGAGAGGTCGCTGTTGCTCTTAAGCTAGAGTGCAAATTTGATGAAGTTGGGGTATATGCTGCTTTTTGAAGTTTGGTTCAGGTAGAAGTGAAAGCCTTCTGGAGTGATGGCGGGCGGGGTCCTTTTTTAGAACTCTTATTAACCCAATTTTCATCAGGTCACCATGAAAAATGTATCAAAGTTTGTTGTGTGTTTCACTTTTATCTCTTGAGATTTCTACTAAATAAAAGTTTAAAGCTCCTGTTAAACTGAAAACTTCTGACTCAATCTTAATGATGGAGTTGCAACCAGCGACTCCATAATAGGTAAAGCTTATTTCATATTACCCTTTATTTTCCTTTGGTAGTACAGAATGAAAGTATTTGAACCATCTCTGGCATATTTTTACAACACCTGGCCAAAATAAAATGGTCTCCTAAGATGTAATGGTAACAGACACATTTCTGTAAAGTGTGAATTAAGCAGTTGTAATTGGAAGACACGTTCTCAGTTTGCTGAATTGTGTCATTACCTCTGATTTACTAGTTGCACCTGATTCTCCTCAGTGTTTAAATTTACAGTATGTCTGACATGATTTTCATCAGAACCTTGCTTTCTACTTCCGTATGCTGATAACTGTTTAAGTATTGTGAGGAGAAAAGATTGTATGTATTAGTTTTTCCATGATTAAGGCAGGTGAGCTCTTCATTTTCCTGTCCTCTTCTTTAACTTGATTTTGATTAGTACAATTCCTTTAGTTGACAGTTGGCTTATATAGCTGGAACTATGCATTTGCTCTCCTGTTTAGTATGTTAAAGTGAATTCCAAGACTCAGGGTATACAGTATATACATTCAACCTGGGGGGTAGATGTATGTGTACTAGCTTTGATTGTGCTGGCGCACTAAAAGTAGAAGCGTAGCCATGGTGGTGCAGCCGGTGGGACAGGCTAGCTGGCCCCAGTACAGTCCTTACTGTGGTGGCTAGCCCATCCCACCACCCAGGCTGCTGTGGTTACACTTCTACTTTAGTGCGCTAGCTTAAATTAAATTCAGGTGTACCTAAGATTGTTCTCTTTACAAGACTCAATATTCTGTTTTCACAATTAAAAAAGCAATAATTACACAGAAAATGCAGACAGGCTGTGGCTTTCGGGATAATCACAATTCAGTAGTTTGTGGTTCTGTATTTTGGGAATTTTTTTTTTTTTGTGCGGCTAATTCCTGATTCCACTGAAGTCAGTTGCAAAACTGTCATTGACCTTAATGTGATCAGACTATAGCCCATAGAGAATGATTCATCAACCTCCTTGTATACTGATTAACCAAATGATTTGTAGAGGAGGGAGAGGTTACTTTCTAAATATTATCTCCAAAACCGGCTGTGCTAATAATGAATATAATAATACTTAGCACTTAGAGGGAATGTTCCCATCCATAGATCTCAAAGCCTTTACCAAAGATGGTAAGCATAATTATTTCTGCTTTACTGACGGTGCAAATGAAATACAGGTAGGATAAAGTGACTGTCACAAGATCACAAAAGACAAGAGTGGAATCTCTTGACTTCCAGACCTGTTCTCTAGCCATTGTACAGCACAGCCATAACATATCATACACAAGGCTACAGAATGTATCTGGTTATCTAAAAGTATGAAATTACCAAGCAAATTAATAAGAAATATTAGTTGTAAACTTCCAGAAATTGACACCAATCATTCTTAAATCTTCATGTTTATAAATCTCATCAGACGATGGTACAGTTCTACAATATTCAGCACTGTGGATGTTTACCCTCTTTCCATTGTTAAACTTTTGGCGTTTTTTTCTTTTGTGCCTTGGTAACTTTGTGGTAGGTCATTGATATCTCTTAGTACAGTGTAAACCCTATGTACTGAACTGAGATTAACTACAACTCTTGACCAAGTTAAACTCCCCAGGGTTGCACTGTCTGTAGAGCGAAGATTTGCAGAAGCAGAGCTTCAGTCCAGGACTGGCAGCTCCTCTGTAGCTCAGTTCTTGTGAAGTTTAGGAATTCCTCGGGAGCTTTAGCTTCTAAATTCTGAAAGGCTTGATCTAGGTGCCAACAAAGTGCCTAAGCGCCATATAGCTCAGCATTTAAGCTCTGCAGATCTGAAGCTACCTGGCAGCCCTCTCCTTTACTGAGGCCAGGTGTACACTGGAAAGAGTTTGCTGGTATAGCTGTACTGGCAAACCTCCCTAATAGAGAAGGAGAGTGTCTTTTCGGTATAGCTTATACCAGTTCCCCAAATGATCCCCAAGCTATAATGGCAACAGGACCTATTTTGCCAGTTTAACTGCCTCCATACCATTTTGCTGGTGTAAAAATGTCATGAGGAATCACCCCCCTCACTGATACTGACACATTCCCTAGGATACAATCTGGACTATTGAATAGCTGTGTCCCCTCAATTCTCCAATCTGGAGTGCCTTTTACACTACTTCACTGTGAAAGCAACTACTACTGATCTGCCCACACACAGCCTCCAGCATATAATTCACTCCCAGCTATACTCTGAGTGTTATAGCCAACCACCCATGAATTACACTGCAGGAGACACCAGGAACCTCCCAGTCCCAGACTTCCCCCAGAAATGTTTGTCTTATACTGCCTAGTCTGCTCCTGGACAACACAAACTCATATCAAATCTGTCATTTCATTAATAGAAAATGATATGCACAAACCTTGCTATCTCAAGTGGAGTTTCCCAAACACTTCAATCCAAACACGTACTGGTTTACATAAAACAAGTTTATTAACTACTGCAAGATAGATTTTAAGTGATTACAAGTAAAGAGGCATAAAAGTCAGGCTTGGTTACAAAAAAATAAAAGGTAAAATGCAACTAATGCCTAACTTAACAAGCTAAGTGAATTCAAAGCAAAGAGTCTCCTTCACTACTTGTAGTAGCAGTCCTACTGGAATCCTTCCAACCAGTTCAAAGTAATTTCCTTGTCCTTAAGGTGGTGTTGATGCCGTGAGTAGCGATGCAGGGAGATATATTTCGGGGGCCTCCAGTCTCCTTTCTTAGAGCTCTTTTTTTCCTTCGAAAAAGGAAAAAAGGATTGTATCCTAGGGAATCACCTCAAGCTGAGGTTCAGGAGACAGCCAGTCTGTGGAGATGGGAACTTCCGCTGTTCATTGCCAAGATGTAAATTTCTCGGTCACACTCTTTTCCTGCCAAAGAATTGCTGCTTAACCAGGTTGATCGTCCATTTGATATTATTGACACCTGGTTGAGGCATCAGTTTGCCTTTTGACTCTGAGGAACTCGTTTGTGTCTGCTTTTCTAAACTTGATCTCGGCAATGTCTTCCAGTAGAATTTAACAATGTTGCCACACATTTTATCAGGACAATAATGATAATCAAATTGAGTTTTCAAATGATACTTCACAAGGTATACATTCTACAAAATCCATTATAGTTTTGTAAAGAGGGTGAGTATAGGGATACAGACTAGGGTGAACAGATGTCCAGTTTTTATATGGACAGTCCCATTTTTTGGTAATTTTCTTATATAGGCGCCTATTAACCCCCACCCGCTGTCCCGTTTTTTAACAGTTGCTATCTGGTCACCCTAATACAGACAGTCTCAGATATTATTAGAGCGGGAAATGTTTTTAGTGTAGACCTGGTCTGAGTTGAAATTGATCATCCACACACAATTTCACACAGTTTTTGGTGTCCCAAAGTGTAAAATTAGGTTTCCAGAGAGAGAATGGGTTAGTTTTCTTACATAGAAGTATGCTAACGTTTGATTTTTCAGCCAAGTTTGGAAATAACAATAGATTTAATTTCTAGCACCCTAAGAATGAGGAGGGTCACTTAATTGAGGGCCCCATTCTAATGAGAGC
The DNA here is from genome assembly GCF_013100865.1 of Trachemys scripta elegans. Taxonomy (NCBI): domain Eukaryota; kingdom Metazoa; phylum Chordata; order Testudines; family Emydidae; genus Trachemys; species Trachemys scripta. Next base: position 84,912,926 of record NC_048301.1, read on the forward strand.
CCTGTTGTCTTTGTCACTAAATCTTTTCACAAGGTTGCTTTTTAAAATTAGGGAGCAATAAAACACTAGAGAGGATTCTCCAAATTTATTGTAAAACCTGCGAAGTCTGAATCACAAAAAATTCCCTAAAACTCCAGCGAAGATAAGCATCTGACTTAAACTGAGGAATTTATCAATTTTATTGCACGTTTCACCACAGGAACATTCACTTGCTAAGGGCTCATTTCAGAATTTCATTAAATATGTCATTGCTGTTACTGTACCAGTCACTGGTATACATATCATACACATTAAATGTCAGGAGAAAACTGATGCTATGAGTGTTAACACCAATAACCCAGTAGCTATTTTTCTATATTAATAAAAAGATTGGGAGCACATTTGTGGGACAAAGTGGTAAAGGATGAGAAAATCAATCAAATGTATTTTAAGAAAGAAGGGAAATAAAAGGGCAAAAAAAGTCCACATGAGAAAATAAAAGAGAAATGGCACATGAATTACACTGCCACTGACTCTGTCTTTAGCTAGAGCTTGAAGCAAAGCCCCTTCTAGTCGATGGTGATCTTTGCACTGACTTCAGTGGACTCTGGATCAGGCCCCTAGTGTTCAAAATTTAACAGTATCCTGAAGGCCAAATTTTCAGAAGTATGGCCCTCACATTCTGATGTCTCCCACCCTTTCCTCCCATATGCACACATCAAAATATTTTGTATTTGCTGATTGTACCTGCAGAATCCAAATTTGTGCACATTAACAGGCATTTGCTCATACAGAATGGATAACACAAATATTCATTTGCATACATAATGGGTGCCACAATTTGTAGGCATAAATTAGGATTTTTCAGGGGCCAAGTGATGCAGCAGATGTTTTGGAAACAATTTAGAAGCCCATTTTTGAAAATTTGGCACTTAGATAGTGATACAAAATATCTGGTAAAATATATTCATAATGAACAATAATTACCTACTACTAGATAGATGAGTTACCATGAGCCCTGTGTAAGGGACATTATGCAGATGCCTTGCAGGAGACTGTGGCCTGAATTGTGACCCAGGCCTTGTCTTGACTAGATAGCTTGTAGTAGATATGCCTGTCCTAAAATTACTTTTCCTAGTCCGGATGATGTCCCAGACAGTCACAGTTCAGTGTCCCAGAGGGTCAGCAAGCTGTGTCCGCCCTTGACATGGCAGTTTACTTCACTAGCCAGTGAATTTAGAGGGATGCAGCCACACCGCTGCTCACTCATTGGTCTCCCACACACCGTCCACCTGTACCAGATGGGATATAGTAGCTCTGCAGAGGCTGCTCTCTCCTCTGCAAGGGTGCTCAATAATGGTCACAAGTTGACCCATAATACGGTAGGTGAAGTACAAACAGATACAAATAAGTATCCACCACCATCCCAAAAAACAGACTCTGTTTCTCCTCACCACTGTTCAATATTTGACTTCTGTGTAAAAATACACACACAAGGTGAAATTTTGTCATGGAAAGTCAAATAACTGCTGAAGAAGAGGTTACTCACCTTTAGCAATTTTCATAAAGTTGTGCAGCAAAGCAGATTTCATGGCACAGAGTATGATTTAAGATTGTCCCTGTGATAAGGACAAACCTGAGGATATGTCCCGCTGTCCTATATATTAAGATGCCTATTGCTTGAGGAACTCAGAGCAAAATGGCTTGTGGTTATTGATAGGAAATAAAATGTATTTGTGTGAAGATCTGGTATATTAGTTATTTCAGGTAAATAAGAAATTTGAGTTTTATGCTTTGCGCTCATTTGTAGAACTGAAAACAAAATATGAAATGGCAAAAATGCACTATTAAAATTAACTGGAGAAGGGTTTTTAATTTGAAATCGGTGATTGATATAGTTTTGTGTATGAAGTTTGGAATGTAAATTGTATTTATATTGCTTTGTGAAAACGAAAGGTAAAAGGTATCGTAAATGCTTCTTTTTCGGACATCTTCCTTACCTAGTTTTTTAATTACATTTTAACTCAGAATGCTCTGAATGGTAGGGTTCTATATGCTAAATGAATGTAAGTATAAGGGAAAGAGCACAGTTACAGAATATTGTTTGGGATCTTGCACAGTATAGAAGCTCTTGGGGAAAATGTAGATCACATTTTGAACTTATACTATTACATGGTGTAAAAATAATATATATGACTTTGTCTGCCGGGTTATTCTCACCTGTTTATGCACATACTTGGCCAATGGAGCTATTGGGATTTACGCCAGCTTGAGACTGTGGTATACTACATCAGTGATTATTGTTAATGAGATCTATTTACACATATTGTGAGGCAAGGACCCTGACGTTTGAAATCTATTTTGTTTTTGTTGCTAAGGGAAAATGAGGGAGCCTGGATTGCTCCGGGCATTGGCAGTGGGATAGGAAGGCTTTTAGCTCTAGGTCACCAGTTAAAGCCCAGTTCAAGACAGTGGTGACCAAAACCCATTACCATCTGCTGGCTGTAAAGTGACCTGTGTGAAATGAGTTGGTAGTCTCAGTCCAGTTCCTCCTGGATGTGTCCACACCACTGACATCACCATTAAACTTGGCATTGAGTATCTTGGCTTGAATCAGTGTGGGGAGACACCACTGCTCTTTCACTGTTAGATTTGGTTCATCTGGGTCCAGATTGGGTCATATCGGTAACTCAGTATGGGCAAGATTGCACTTCTGTCCACATTACCCTGTTATGTGACTAAATAGAGGACGTCAGTCTTCAGAACATCTAAAACCTTTCACAAGCACATATAAATTCACAAGAGTAGAAGGAAGAAATATGTATGTATGTACATATATTTATGTTTAGAGTAAGAGATAAATCCTTGGAATAATCTCTCACTTTGCATGTATTTTCCAAATCTGTTTCTAAGGTCCTCTTGACTCTACAAATACTTCTGGAAAAAGAATCTCTGTGTAACCTGTTGCTTTGGATATAATCCCCTCACGCTCTTCTTACTACGCATCCCCAGCTGAATGCAGCATAATATACAGGACATTTTTTGAGTGGTAAAATATCCATCTCAGTGAGAAGACCTAGTTTTGTAGCTTTTCACCAAAAAATTAGGCCAGAAAAGTTGAGAGATGGGGAATGTGAAAAGGAAATGGGTGCCCTAATATTGCTGACTTCTTTGGTTTTTGTCAGGTTTTGTTTGCCTTATCCAATTTACGCTTTTCATTGGTGTTATTTGCTGTCAACAGTGTTCTGTATTTATGAGAAAGAAAGAAAACTCAGTTGGAGCAGATAATGCTTTGATGTATGCAAAATATTGTATTGCTGTCACCTACAAGCACTTTACCCTAATTCGCATAAAGTTTCCTGTGTTTTGAAAAAATGCTAAAAATATGTTTAAAATCTAAATATGTGAGTCCACAGGAAAAGATTCCAAACTCTGATATGCCCAAGAGGGCATTGTGAGACATATTGCTGTCGTTAACTTCAATGTTCAATCTTTCATTGGGGGGGGGCGAGGGATAGCTCAGTGGTTTGAGCATTGCCCTGCTAAACCCAGGGTTGTGAGTTCAATCCTTGAGGGGGCCACTTAGGGATCTGGGGCAAAATCAGTACTTGGTCCTGCTAGTGAAGGTAGGGGGCTGGACTCAATGATCTTTCAAGGTCCCTTCCAGTTCTAGGAGATAGGATATCTCCATTAATTATTTATAATTATTAATTATTATTCATAGTGAATTTCTCTGATGAGATGTATTAATGACAAAACTTACCTGTAGGGTTTAGTTCTATTGTCTGGACCATAGCTGCCCACTGCCTAAAATCTCACTCATTTATTGTTTTAGTGCACATTTGCACAATGAGTGATTTTTACAAGACTAGTTGTAGAATATACTTGTTGAGTTAGTGGAATTGTGGGGAACCATGTGGTGTATATTTAGCTATCCAATTTAGCTAGGCTCGGTCAGAATTCCTCCAGGGGGTTGCACTCGCATGTGGCAGTTGCATCATCTTTGGCTCCGTGCCTGGCCAACTATGCCATGGTGATGCCTGTCTCTTTACCTTTTCAGGCATCTAATGTGGTTGGGATGCTAACAAGAAACAGGGCCTGTACTCTCCCTCTACATTATGGCTAGCTCTTCCATGGAGCTCAGGGAAAGGGTTGACACTTCATGTCCCCCTCACCCCCCCATTTGTATTCTTACAGAGGTACCAGACAAACACAAACTGTCTTAAATCTGTTCTTAATACTTAGGCTGTTTCGAGCTACTGTGTAAGATGTAGTACTACTTTCTTTGAGTCTAAATGTCATATTCAACTTGCTATCTACTTGAAGCTAACTAAAACTTGAAGCTTTTTATATGATTATTATTTATGTAAGGGCATGTAGTGTTGAAAAATAAGTAATCCTCTTGAATTACTTGTTAGAAGATACACCAAAGTGTTCTAATAATCAAGATAAGCGGTTAATTTCATTAGGTTTCCTATGAGCATGATAGAAATATCTACAGCAGAGATCTGTAATTACTGTGCATAGCATTATACATCTCTAATGGTACATAAACAACTTTAGTTTTCCCAAACCCATAGTGTTATCATTGTAGATTTCTGTTCAGGTTTATGCTATCTCTGTTGCCTGAGGCAGGTCGTTAACCGGGGCTGACTTTCCAGTGACAGCATTTTCAAATGGAAGTTTTCTGTGGGGATTTTACTCACTTTATGGGTATACAGCGGGCTTTGACTTTGGGAACAACAAAGACAGGAGTGGGAACATTCTTCCTCAGAAATATTTTTGTAAAATAAGTCTAATTTCTTGGAAGTAATTTTTCAAGCATACATGAAAGCAAGAGTGCTTCCCTAGCCAATGGCCAAGGGGAGAATATGCCATTTTTGTCTTTTCTTCGCAAACTATCCTGCTGCAAATATGAACTGAGAAAATACTGTGCTTGTAAAATAATCCTCTTGTGGATTTTGGGAAAGGTCATGAAAGGTTTTGAAATTCTAGGAGACTTTTACTGACAAAAAACAGCTTAGTAATAAATTATTAGTTTGTCGATTTTGGTTGTGGCTGGCTGGATAGGCAGGATGGAAATGTGAGGTGTTCTTTGTGCTTAGTGATACAACGAGGAAGAAGTAAAAAAGCAAAAGGTAAGCCACTGCAAACACTTGATTCTCAGATTTATACCAATAAAGTAATAAGAAGAATACGCTAATAGTCTACAGTATCTTGCATGTGAGCATTTCAAAACAGTTTACTATTGTTAGTTAATCCTCAGAATATTTCTGTGAGATAAGTATATTTCTGTGAGATAAGTATTATCCCCATTTTACAGAAGGAAAAAATGAGGCAAGCCTCTAGCACAGGTGAGAATGTAATCCAGATCTCCTGACTCCAGGGCTACTAGGCCACACTTCTTCCCCATTATAGGTTAGTATATTATTTAGATACAAGAGATCTAAGACCTGAAAATACAACCTCAAAGGCTTTCATAAAGAAATTAACATGTCTATAAGGACAAAGTATTATTATAATAATAATTATTGCTCTTGAATGGTTACTGTTTCTTGAAATGTATGTTTAATACTCCAGGGAATGACTTCAACTTAGGAAATCAGTAAATCACATCTTTCATTATCTCTGTTCCCAGTAAGCCACCCATGCTCCCATTGGGTATGTCTACTCTGCTGTTAGGCAGCCCTGGCTGGCCTGTGCCAGTGGACTTGGGCTTGGGCTCTCAGGGCTCAGACTGCAGGGCAGTTTAATAGCAGCATAAATTTCTGGGCTTGGGCTGGAGTGTGGACTCCGAGGTGGGAGGGTCCTAGAGCTCGGGCTGTGGCCTGAGCCCAGAAGTCTAAACTGCAGTTAAACAGTCCCTAGCCCAAACCCCATGAGCCTGAGTCAGCTGGCACAGGCCAACCATGGGATTTTAATTGCAGTATAGACACACCCTTTGTCTGCTGCTAGCTCTTTCACCAACTTCAACTTTTGTCAATATTGTATAGTAAATCAGGAATAGATGAAACCAGTCAGGTAAAATAGTGACCACCACTCCATATATTCGATTTCTGTACCTACCCTGAAAATCCACTTTTTGAGATAATATTTTTTTTAATTTTTACATGCCTCTTTCTGCACTTCTTGGTTCCAGCTAAAAGTGTAATTGCCAAAATAAGACATGCTTTCAACAAGTAGTGACTCTGAATTCTCTTACCTCAGATCTTTTGTTTTCTTTTTAATTTCTTTTTCTTTTTCAGGGTCTTCACATTCCATCTTGGGTTGCCATCTTGTCTTGTAATTCTCCCCTTCTGTCTCTGAATTCCACTGACCTCACTGAGCCAATGATTCAGCACGGTGTTAATTGCCCCATGCTGCTGGAGGAGGTGTCTTTTGAATGAATTGCCAAACTAAGCCATTTGTCGCAAAACACTTGCAATAATTAAAAATATCATGGCAGTTTCTTGCGAGAGTAGCAGTGCTAATCCTGGTCAGTCTGATTTGTCTTCTGTTCTGCTTCTTTGAAATTCCCTCTGTAGATTTATTTCACTTTCTATAGACACTGATATAGGTTTTCGGGCTACAACTAAGCACTAGAAAGTTTTGCTAATACACATTATGAATCATGCCAAGGTGAGGCCTTAAGGGAATTTCTCCAAAATGCTCTTTTAAAAAAAAATAACATCGCTCTTTGGCGAAATTTTAAAAGGACGAAGGAAACACAACCAAAGTAGGATACTGACAGGATCTTAAGCATTTTTCCTTTTCTCACAGGTTAATGTGTTTGAAATAAAAAACTTTTGTTAACCTGACAGAAGATCAATGCTGACTCATTCTCACTAGGGCTGTAGCTAACTCTTCTATAGACTTGTCTACACTAGGGAAGTTTAAAAAAAAAATTTCCCACCATTGCAGCTGTCCCACAGTTATCAATTTTGGAAATTCTTGCATGGACAAGGATCCCTTAGTTGCACTGGTGTTAGTAATGCTGGGTTCTCTTGTATAGGGCAGTTTCCCATGGCCAGAACCATTGTTAACACCATGCCAATTAAATTTCTCAGACCATATCTAATTGACATCAGTGTTAAAAAAGGCTGCAGCTATGGAACCTTGTCTACATTAGAACCCCTATTGTTGTAAACACCTGGGAAGAGCTCTGAAGGGGTTAAGGTTTTGTATGTTTTGGCAAACCCAAGTTTTTCCCTTCAGATCGGATATTGTTTTTACTGTAAATGGTGAGAGGGGAATCTAAATAGATGGTCAGTTCTTTAGGGCAGGGTTGATTTTATTATGCGTGTGTGTATAGTGCCTAGCACAATGGGGACCCCGGTGTTTCTGGTGCTACTGAAATACAGATCAATAATTACACCAACTTTCCTCTGTAGGTGAGATTTAGGGGAAAATGTTGTTTTTAAAAGAAAATATGTTTTAAGAATAGAATGGGCTAATTGCCTCCGGAGGTGGTCAGAGGGTTACCACTATAAAAGCTTCTCCTTAATCTGCCACAATGGGCTGAGCTGTGTGTGGTGCTTTTCTTAATTGAGATAGGAGTTGCACAAGCTAGGCTGCTGCATAGTTTCCTTTGAGTTCAAGAAGAAGAGTTTATAGTGGCCAGGACGGAGCCTAACATTCAGAATATCTAAGGGTCTGAAAAGTAGAGAGTAGCTAAAGTGAATTCTGCAGCAGAGCAAGGGACCAGCATAAACTAAAAAGCATAAAGTCTGAATTTATCGGCTGAAGCAGATACATTTTATGTATGAATTTTCTGTTTTAAAAAAGTGATAAGGAAAGAGCAAAATATCCCTATGATACTCCTTTGAAAAATTATGTAAATTCCATATCACTTAGCTATCGAATGTGTTTGGAAACATTATATACCCAATAGATAATGTGCAAAGACATATTTATGCTCTTTTAAGAACATTTATTCTAGCGGAGCCCTTGCAATCTGTCACTCAGACAGTTTGAATTATCCTGAAGTACAGTGTCAACCTGGACTTTGGGAGAGTCTGTTTATAAGGCATAACCCTTTTCCCACTAGAGGGTACCTTTCAGCTACGAGTGTCCATTAAGAGACGTTCATAAAGACTAACTTGACTTTTGTATTAGCAACAATAAAGACAAACACTAGCAAGAAGCATTTCAATTTCTGCTTTGTAATTACACCCATTTTCTTGCACCCATAGCTATGCTTTCTGGAAGCATCACTGCACTGTGATTCCTTCCCATAAAGAAAGAGTTAACAAATTAACTTCAGTTAACATTAAATCATCATCCTCTTAAAACATGCAAGAGGCAGGCAAAGCGTCACCATATTTCATCTGGGATGATGCGTCAGTGGCTCTTCTTTCTTCCCCTCCCTCCAACTCCTGCCACATATGCAGAGGGAGGAGCTGGCCGAGCTATATGAGAAGTGGGAGGCTGGCAGCCTTAAACTGGTGCTTTGCTGGAGCGGACTGCAGCATCACACATACGGATGGGAGGGAAGAGATGGAAGGGAGGGGAGAGTAAGTTGCAGGCCCTTCAGCCCTGTTGGCAGCTTGGGTAATGAGAGTAACACATGGCCCATATTTCTGGAAGGTGCTTTGGGAACCGTTGGTCTGGAAGGTGCCTTAGAAGTACAGAATATTATTATTTTATGCCAAGCTTTAGCACAGCATACATTTGTGCGTGTGAATGGTTGTAATGGAACTGCTGTTAGACCTTTAAAGACTATGCCGTCAATGTGCCTCACTGTAACCACTTATCTTGTATTTATATTTACCACACTTGGTGGGCAGTGATGGTGAGGCTTATCACATCTGAGATGCTGCAGTGATAATCTTCTTCCTGTGATTATTATGGTAGTAGCCCTGTGTAGTCTGCCCAGATAGGTTTTTTTTTTTTTCTTCTTCAGTCTGAATAAACAAGCTACTCCTGCCATGAATATGTCATTATGTCCTGGAATTGAAGCAGTCCATATTAGGCTCTTAAATTTGAATCCCTGCTGTGTTCAGCCATTGTGGCATCCTTAATATTAGTTTTAACTCAGTTTTCAAATGTCAGATCAGCAAACTGAAAAGCAGATCTTTTTCTCTCTTGTATTTTTTTTTCTGGTAGAGCATGATGAATGTGGCAGCGGACAGCACAACTGTGATGAAAATGCAATCTGTACTAACACTGTCAGGGGACATAGCTGCACCTGCAAACCTGGATATGTGGGGAATGGGACCATCTGTCGAGGTAGGTCTGTTACTCTAGGAACTTGAGAAAAGCCACAGACTCTATTAATATTTTTTGACAGTCACCTAAGTTCTGGTAGCGCATGATGCTGGGCTCTGTCAAAGATTCATTGTCTGAATTATCACCTGGCAATGGTAGTATGCATAGAGATAATTGATTTGTGAATAACGTCCTATCACAGGACAGTATTTTTGAATTGTTTTTAAAAAACCCTTTAAGTATATTGCCAATTAAAGTTGTAATTTAAGTCTGTTTCATGCAGCTTTTAAACTGTGTTTTGTGTCTTAAACTGAGTTAGTGTCAGATATGCCATAAACTACCACCTTCATGTTTTAAACTAGGTTCATGTAGCCTTTAAACTGGTATAATCTTGTAGCATCATGTAGCAATGCCATGGGCTATTAAAGTTACAGAAGTGATTGATGGGGATGTTTTTGTCCATGATGTGTTTTAATTTACAGCACACCTATAAAGTGAAGATCTGCATTTGGTAGATTTCACTGTAGCTTAGACCATGAGTATCTGGAATCAGTCCATCTTGCTGTAAAATGGCAGTTTTTGTTGGTCTTTTTTTAAGAAAGGAAAGATTAAGCTGTTTCATAAAGATAGAAGAGGAAATATACACCATCAACCAGCTGGCTCACTAATGACTGCAACTTGGAAATGTCATTGTATTGTGCCTGCAATGCCTGTTGTTGTTATGTGTTTTAGGAATGTCTCACGGTTGTCTCATAAAATGCTATTAATTGCTCCATCATTGATTCCACAATTCCTGGCTTCCAAAACATTATTGCCATAATGGCTAATTTGTTGGAAACTACTGCTGATGTAAAATAATAGTGCATCCAGAAAACATTCATATGCACTTAGATTTGGGGAGAAATATTAGCTTTCTTTCAGTGTTATGAATTGGTAGAATTGTCTTGAAGTGATGGATGGTGAACCACCACTTCCAGTTTAAATTCTTCACCAAGGTTTCCACAGTCTATCAGGTGTCAAAGTAGCATGTGCCATGTGATAATCTCTCCATCTGACTAACTCTCTGGAATGTACAACAATCTCAAGATATTTAGAAAAAATAAAATGGTTTCTAAATGAATATAGCAGGGACTGCAAAAATGAGAATGTAATGAAGACAATAGTCCAGAGTCATCCTATAGAAGTCAAAGAAGTCACACCAAGAATCAGTTTTGCCCAGTATTTTCCCAATTCTTGCTTGCATGGATTGTAAGTTACAACATTTCCAAATAAAGTTTCAAGCAGAGGTGAATGAATATACTCTCTAAGTTTGACAATGGCTTTTCCCCCCTGTAGACTATAGGGTGTGGGACAACTCTTGACTCCGCTGTGTGCAACAAGGACATTTTTGATTGACTCAAACAGGACATTTTTTTGGTTTTACTTTGCTGGATTTGTACACCCAGAGTTTTACTTTGAGTTTCAGGTTGAAAGGGCTGAAAAAACTTGAAGCAAAACTCATCCAGTCACCATTTAGTTTAACCTGGTAGTTTAATAGGAAAATATTCAGGGTTCTTTTTTTTTTTTAACTCTTTTAATGAACTTGTGCTGAGATTCAAGCTTGAAATGAAATCCCAAAGCAGATGAATTTCCATTTCATTTTCAAATATTCTTCCAGCTTTGTTCTCAAAATGCCTAGAATTACACAACTGAATGAAGATATAACTGCCTTTTAAAAAAGTGGCTAACATGGAAATGCAAAAAACAGAGCTGTAGAATTTTGTGGTTGTTTACATCCCAACTGGGAAATATATCTACAGAACCCATGTTGAAAATTTTTGGAGCTTGAAAAAGTGAGTGATATTCTCTAATATTCCAGATGGGAAGAAGCCCCTTAATGGGAAGCTATGGAGAAATTCTTCTCTCACTACAGAAGGAGCTATGGATAATTTAGATGGTACTCAAGTGGTACGAGACTTGGTAATCAGTAAACACAGAGGCTGTAAAATAATGGGCCAGATTGCTTAGTAGTAAAATTGCATAACACCAGTCAAGTCAAAGGAGCAATGCTGAGGATAACACCAGCTGAGGATCTGGCCCATATCATAATTCACTTAAATGGTCTAGAATTGTTTCATAAACTTTTACAAATGGTGTATATATACACAACAATCATTTCAGCCACTAATGACCTGATCCACCTCTGGGGTGGATCAAGGCAGCTTATTATCACACAGCAACACCACATGCCAACAGGGAAAGGATGATTTTGTAGCCAAAACACAGGCGTAGGAGTCTATTCCTGGTTCTGCCACATACTTCCCACGTGGCCTTGGGCAAGTCATATGAGCATTCTGTACCTTATTTTCTGTATAAGTAAAATGTGGATGATGAAAACCATGTTGTGAGGCATAATCAACAAACTCAGCAATCCTTGGAAGGCTCTATAGAAATGTAGAATATTATTCTTAATCTTTTAGGAGAGCAAGTATAGGGGAATAATGCAGCCAAATGAAACGACATGGAGAGCTTTGGAGTAGGCATAATGAAAGTAGCCTGATAGGAGTTTGTCCAAGACACCTGAACTAACACTCTGTGTAGGGAAGAGGCGGGAGGAGGCTGAGAAAGAGAGAAATAGTCAGGTAAAAAGGAAAGCAGAGAGAATCTGGGAAGTAGAGACGACAATCGGTTTTGATTTATGACTAAAAATATTAGGAAGAGGAAAACAAAATCATTAATAAAAGTACACAGTAACAGGCAGCAAGTAGGAACATTTATTTCATGCACAAAGGATTGTGTCTACTTCATAAATATAGTGGACTAGAGAATTTCAGAATGTAATTAAGGACAAGATGTTGTCAAAGTGGACATGGAAATAATCGGTAAGAAGAATGGTGTAAAAGGATTCAGACAAAAACAAAATGCATGTCTCTTTAAAAAAAAATGTGTAACACAAAAATATGTACTACTTAAGTTTAATTGACATGAAAATAGCAAGAGACCTGAAGATGAACAAAAGTAAACCTTTATAGATACATAAGAAGCAAACACATAGGCAAAGAGACAGGAAGGTCACTGCTGGGCAAGTGTAGAACAGTAAAGGCAAATGTGGCCTTTATTTGCTGTGGGCATAAACAAATTCTTGATCTCAATGTAGAAGTGGACTATAACATTGCAGAGAGGAACATCTTGTTGGGGGAGAGATGGGAAAAGAAGGCTGAGGTGACGTGGAATGGCAAGACTGTGTGATACGGTGTTGCAGCAAATAATAAACTTGACAAAATACCAGGTGGAGAGTCAGATAAATTACATCCTGGGACTTTTCAGGCAGTAACAAGGAAACTGGGAAAGCCCGTGGCAAAAGTATTTATGGCGCCAAAGACAGAGGACTGGAATGTGGCTAATATTATATAGATTATATACCTATAAAGTTGCTTTTAGCTACAGAAAAAATGTTGGTAAGATTGATAAGGAACAAGAATGTATAATATTATATATTGCAGTTCAGAAAATAGAAACTAGCACAGATACATAAAGGAAACTCATGCCAAGCAAGTTTGCTTGAATGACTTGAATACACTATGGAATTAGTAGGTCAGGATGAAACCACGGCTGTAAAGCAAATCAGCTAGACTTCAGGAGAAGACTTAATACTGTAGCACAAAGCCAATTAATTTACAAAGACAGAATGCAAAGTAAAGTGGTTTAGTAATAGTCTCAAGAAAATGGAAAAGTTGAGGGTAGAGGATGGAGAATCATAAAATTGTAGGACTGTAGGGACCTTGAGAGGTTTTCTAGTCCAGTTCCCTGCATTCAAGGTATGACTAAGTATTATCTAGACCATCCCTGACAGGTGTTTGTCTAACGTTCTCTTAAAAATCGCCAATGACAGAGATTGCACAACCCCCTAGGCAATTTATTCAAGTGCTTAAGCATCCGGACTGTAAGGCAGTTTTTCCTAATGTCCAACCTCAACTGCCTTTGCTGCAATTTAAGCCCATTGCTTCTTGTCCTGTTCTCGGAGGTTAAGGAGAACAATTTTTCTCTCTCCTCTTGTAATAATATTTTACGTACATGAAAACTATCATCATGTCCCTCCTCAGTCTTCTCTTCTCCAGACTAAACAAACCAAATATTTTCAGTCTTTCCTCAAAGGTCATGTTTTCTAGATCTTTAATAATTTTTGTTGCTCTTCTCTGGACTTTCTCCAATTTATCCACATCTTTCCTGAAATGTGATGCCCAGAACTGAGGCCTAATCAGCACAGAATAGCGTGGAATAATTTCTTGTGTGTTGCTTACAACACTACCATTAATACAGCCAAGAATGATATTTGCTTTTTTTGCAACAGCGTTACACTGTTGACTCGTATTTAGCTTGTGATCCACCGTGACCCCCCAGATCACTTTCCACAGCACTCCTTCCTAGGCAATCCTTTCCCATTTTGTATGCATGCAACTGAATGTTCCTTTCTAAGTGGAGTACTTTGCATTTGTTCTTATTGAATTTTATCCTATTTACTTCAGCTTGTCCAGATCATTTTGAATTTTAGTCCTGTCCTCCAAAGCACTTGCAACTTGTCCCAGCTTGGTATTGTCTGCAAACTTTGCCCTTATCTAAATAATTGATGAAAACATTGAAGAGAACCAGACCCAGAGCTGATCTCTGTGGGACCCCACTTGATATGCCCTTCCAGCTTGACTGAGAGCCACTGATAACTACTCTCTGGGAACAGTTTTCCAACTAGTTATGCACCCATCTCATAGTAGCTCTATCTAGATTGTGTTTCCCTAGTTTGTTTATGAGAAGGTCATGTGAGACAGAATCAAAATCCTTACTAAAGTCAAAATATATCACATTTACCACCACCCCCACCCTCCCACAAGGTTTATTACCTTGTCAAAGAAAGTTATTAGGTTGGTTTGACACAATTTTTTCCTGACAAATTGATTGGTTAATTATTTGCTCCATTATCTTTCCGGATTCTGAAGTTAAGATGACTGGTCTGTAATTCCCCCGATTGTCTTTATTCCCTTTTTTATAGATCGGCACTATATTTGCCCCTTTCCAGTCCTCTGGAATCTCTTCCACCTTCCATGACTTTTCCAAGATAATCACACTAATGGCTCAGATATCTCTGCAGTCAGATCTTTGCATATTCTGGGATGTATTTCATCAGGCCCTAGTGACTTGAAAACATCTAACTACAGATGTTCCCCTTCTTCAGTTTGCTGTACATGAGTGATCCTGTAACAGGCCATCATTTCAGTAGTAGATAGAAATAGAGTCAATCTTGAATGGAAAAGAGGGAACATGAGATCATATTTGTCAGAACCTGTTTCCACATTAGGCAGACAGAGAAATGCCATCAAGTTGAGTGTAGGGACCTGCTTCACTTGCCCAATAATAGATAATTATAATTAGTTGATATGTTTCTCATCAGTTATTCTTGTTAAATAATGGATTGACTGCACAGTAGTAAAAAATAGTAGGAGAAAATTTTTACCAAAATGCAATAATAAAACCACTAGTAGATATGAAACAGGTAGTGTTTCTACTGATTTCAGCAGGTACGAGCCATGAAGACTCCTTTATTCAGATTTTTTTCTCACATTTGTTTTACACTGTTGTAACTCTAGTGGTTCAATTGTAACTATTCCTGGTTTTTGCTGGTGTAAATGAAAAAAGGATCCGGTCACTTGGTTTTATTTCTGCCTCTGCCACTGACCCACTTTGTGACCTTTGGTAAGTATCATTGAATCTCTTTACACCACAGTTTGCCCATCTGTAAATAGAATATTCTGCACTTTAGTTATCATTGTGTTACAGAGTTCAATTTTAGCAAGTGTGTGATGGGGCATTCTCCCCACACTAACCCTGGAGCAGTTAATATAAGAAAGAGAGACCAATTAACCATAGGCTGCACCTGGGAGGGCGCTAGGATACAATATGGCTTAATTGGGAATGAAGTTTACCTGGGCAGAAAGATATGGGACTTCTGCAAAGCCAGGGAACTGGCAACAGAGCCTGCAGTCACACTCCCCGATACAAGGGAGGAGAGTAGGCCCTGTAATAGAAGGTGGCGGAAGCAGTCCAAGGAAGGAGCAGTAAAGGCTGGGAGAATAAAGACCTGAGCTACTGGGTCAAGAGTCCCTGGATTGGAACCTGCTGGAGAAGGCAGGCCTGGGTTCCTCTACAGTACGCTGTAGGAGTGGCATGCCAGGAGCAGCCTATTTGGGGACTGCTGGGGACAGTTTGATAATAGCCCAGGAAGGGGGAACTTCAATGTGTTTTAGCCGGAGGGCTAAACCATGAAGAGGAAAGCTCAGGAGCATGAGAGAGCCCATGCAGTGAGTGAATGGAATGATGGACTCAGCAATCGTCAGACTATGTGGCAGGGCCGCCCAGAGGATTCAGGGGGCCTGGGGCAAAGCAATTTCGGGGGCCCCTTCCATAAAAAAAAATTGCAATACTATACAATACTATATTCTCGTGGGGGACCCTGTGGGGACCAGGGCAAATTGCCCCACTTGCTCTCTTCCCCCCGCCCCCCCCCCACACACATAGGTGGTCCTTGGAAAAATAAAACTTCCGCATCTCGGCACAAACCCAGGTTTGAGAAAACTTCTTTACAAGGTATCACTGGTTCTCAGCATCAGCTAGTGCTAAAAGGCACTAAAGCTCATTAAAAGGGTTGGACAAATATTTTCCGTCAAAACTTTTTTTGGATCAAAGACTAGGGGTTTTTAAAAAGCAGAAAAAAATCAGACAATGTGCATTTTCCTTCAAAATTTGTTGTGGTTTTTTTAATTGAAAAGCTGAAATTAATCTGCCAAAACCTGAATATGGTTTGGGGTTTCAGAAGTGTGTGGCCAAATATTTGCTGCTTGCAGTGTTTGATTGTTTAAAGAAACAATAAACAAAATTCTGCTTTAAAAAAAATCCAAAACTTTTGAACCACTTCAGCTTGTGACCTAAATGCCTGAACCCATCCAGTCAGAGGTTTTTCCAGGTTTCTGATACTCTGCTGGCTTCCTTGACTCATATCTGTCTCCATAACTTTGGGTTAATTTAGGTTAGAACATAAGAACAGCCATACTGGGTCAGACCAAAGGTCCATCCAGCCCAGTATCCTGTCTACCGACAATGGCCAATGCCAAGTGCCCCAGAGGGAGTGAACCTAACAGTTAATGATCAAGTTATCTCTCTCCTGCCTTTAAACCTTTATTTTGTAAAAACCTTATTGCTAATGGCAAAATCCAAAATGTAGAATACAAACTTTGAACACAATTTGAATTTTTCAGGGTGATTTAATGAAAAAATGAATTGCTAAGAACGAATAATAAAAGTTTAAAAATCATCCCTGTTGACAATTTTTTCCCACTGGATTGTCTCACTTTTCTTTGTGTCCCTTTTGCACCAACCTTAACAGTGTTAAGGCAGACTGACATCCCAAATGCCTGTATTGTGTGACAAGCAAATGTGCTTGTGTGTTCATATAATTGCTATAAAAGCATGTGGTTTTGCTGAGGAATGGATGGCTTTTCGTATCCATTGGAGGTGGAATTGAAAGCCTTTAATGGCATATTGGATTATATTATTGACAGCATTATAGGTAACATGAAAGTGGAAAGGAATGCACAAGGCTTTCTCTGTAGCTTCTGATTGCCGTGCTTTTGTAGGTTTGGGGTGGACTAATATGTACATTTAAACTACAGGGTTTTTTTCCCCACACTCTTTAATCTACTTCCTAAATAAAAAAGTTTAAAATGCAATAATACAGAAAATTCTATATTTTAGGTTTGTGATTATACATCAACTCAGCCTGCTGGATTTATTATAAGTAAGAGAAAAGACTTCCTCCAGTTCATTATTTTCCTCTCTCTTCCTTTCTCAGTATGGAATGTTAGATTTTTTTTTAAAGTTGCGTCCATTGAGATTCATGTAGTATGAAGAAAGACATTTACACAAATAGACTATGTAAACTTTCTAAACTATTGCAGCTTTGAATGCTGTCCTTACATTGGTTTTAGAATGTAATAAAATTAATTTTTTTCTTGTCCATAGAGCACCAAGATGTAATAGAACAGATAATCTGGCAATGAAAGAAGTTGAAAGTCTGGGGAAATATTTTTACATTCAGCTCTAAATTATACCACACAGTTTGAGTCTTCAGCCTTT
The DNA here is from genome assembly GCF_013100865.1 of Trachemys scripta elegans. Classification (NCBI taxonomy): domain Eukaryota; kingdom Metazoa; phylum Chordata; order Testudines; family Emydidae; genus Trachemys; species Trachemys scripta. Next base: position 84,930,251 of record NC_048301.1, read on the forward strand.
ACAGACACACAAATAGTTCTTCTAAATTTTTCAGGACTCCATCTGTGAATAAGAGGCTGGAGAATTGTGTCCATGAATGGATCCAGTACTACTTGTGAGCTTGTTAAAGGTGGTTTATTAATTAGTATAAATCATGACAATGTATCTTTTTAAAGTATGTATCATGGGACCTGCCAGGGGCCAGATACTGCTCCTTTTACTGGTCTGTACCATCAGCTAGTGGAAATCAGTGTAACACTGATTTACATTGGCTGAATTCAGAGTGGGCCAGAGCAAAACAACTATGAATTATATACAAGAAACAGCCTTTGGGTCCAAATGATGTAAAGCACCTATTTTCAAGGAAAATAATTTATAGCATGATCCTGCAGTGTCTTACTCCTGTGAGTAGTCCCATTGAGTTCAACAGGATTACTTAAGGCTGCTTGTAAAAGAAGCAGTGAGAGAAAAAAAGGCATCTTTAAAAAGTGGAAGTTAAATCCTAGTGAAGAAAATAGAAAGGAGCACAAACTCTGGCAAATTAAGTGTAAAAAGACAAGTAGGAAGGCCAAAAAAGAATTTGAGGAATAGTTAGCCAAAGACTCAAAAAGTAATATTTTTTTTGAAAGTACAACAGAAGCATGAAACTGAACAACCAGTGGGGTCACTGGACGATCGAGGTGCTAAAGGAGCACTCAAGGACGATAAGGCCATTGCGGAGAAATTAAATGAATTCTTTGCATTGGTCTTCATAGCTGAGGATGTGAGGGAGATTCCCAAATTTGAGCTATTCTTTTTAGGTGACAGATCTGAGGAACTGTCCCTGATTAAGGTATCATTAGAGGAGGTTTTGGAACAAATTGATAAATTAAACAGCAATAAGTCACCAGGACCAGATGGTATTCACCCAAGAGTTCTGAAGGAACTCAAATGTGAAATTGCAGAACTATTAACTGTAGTCTGTAACCTGTCATTTAAATCAGCTTCTGTACCAAATGACTGGAGGATAGCTAATGTGACGCCAATTTTTTTAAAGGGCTCCGGAGGTGATCCTGGCAATTATAGGCCAGTAAGCCAGACTTCAGTACCGGGAAAACTGGTTGAAACGATAATAAAGAACAACATTGTCAGACATATAGATGAACATAATTTGTTGAGGAAGAGTCAACATAGTTTTAGTAAAGGGAATCATGCCTCACCAATCTACTATAATTCTTTAAGGGGTCAACAAATATGTGGACCAAGAGGATCCAGTGGATATAGTGTACTTAGATTTTCAGAAAGACTTTGAGAAGGTCCCTCAGCAAAGGCTCTTACGCAAAGTAAGCTGCCATGGGATAAGAAGGGAGGTGCTCTCATGGATTGGTAACTGGTTAAAAGATAGGAAACAAAGGGTAGGTATAAATGGTCAGTTTTCAGAATGGAGAGAGGTAAATAGTGGTGTCCTCCAGGGGTCTGTTCTGGGACCAGTCCTAGTCAACATATTCATAAATGATCTGGAAAAAAGGGTAAACAGTGAGGTGACAAAATTTGCAGATGATACAAAATTACTAAAGATAGTTAAGACCCAGGCAGAATGCGAAGAGCTACAAAAGGATCTCTCAAAACTGGGTGACTGGGCAACAAAATGGCAGATGAAATTTAATGTTGATTAATGCAAAGTAATGCACATTGGAAAGCATAATCCCAATTATACATATAAAATGATGGGGTCTAAATTAGCTGTTACCACTCAAGAGATCTTGGAATCATTGTGGATAGTTCTCTGAAAACATCCACTCAATGTGCAGCGGCAATCAAAAAAGCAAACAAAATGCTGGGAATAATTAAGAAAGGGATAGATAGTAGGACAGAAAATATCATGTTGCGTCTATATAAATCCATGGTACGCCCACATCGTGAATACTGTGTGCAGGTGTGGTCGTCCCATCTCAAAAAAGATATATTGGAATTGGAAAAGGGTCAGAAAAGGGCAACAAAAATGATTAGGGGGTATGGAATGGCTTCTGTATGAGGAGAGATTAATAAGACTGGGACTTTTCAGCTTGGAAACGAGACGACTAAGGGGAGATATAATAGAGGTATATAAAATCATGAGTGGTGTGGAGAAAGTGAATAAGGAAGTGTTGTTTATTACTTCTCATAACAGAAGAACTAGGGGTCACCAAATGAAAGTAATAGGCAGCATGTTTAAAACAAATAAAAGGAAGTGTTTCTTCACACAACACAGTTAACCTGTGGAACTCCTTGCCAGAGGATGTTGTGAATGCCAAGACCAAGGTTCAAAAAACAACTAGATACATTCATGGAGGATAGGTCCATCAATGGCTGTTAGCCAGGATGGGCAGGAATGGTGTCCCTAGCCTCTGTTTGTCAGAAGCTGGGAATGAGCAACAGGGGATGGATCACTTGATGATTACCTGTTCTGTTCATTCCCTCTGGAGCACTTGGCACTGGCCACTGTCGGAAGCCTGGATACTGGGCTAGATGGACCTTTGGGTCTGACTCAGTAGGGCCATTCTTATGTTCTTATGAATGACCTGATCTTACTCCGATAGGTTCAAATTCTGATACCTTTACTCACATTGAGTTTTGGTTTGCTCCAGATTAGCTCCATTGAAATGAGTGGGACTATTCTGGGCTCAGAAGTATTGTACAACATGAATAAGGGTATTACAGTAAAGTTTACTGAAATCAGTGAAGAGATTCTCAGTGTCTTCCTTGGGAGTTGTATTGAGTCTTGTGGGAATATGGTTTTACAGGACCAGATCCTTGATTTTGACATTGTATTGTTTATTTTGGGATGTAGCCCTTTTTGGTCTGGACTTCTCAACATGAGGCTTGCAAATGCAGACTGGTGTTCTAAATATTTATTTATTTATTTACTTAAACAGCATAAAAGCACCATGTTTTCCATGCTGATGATGCCCTCTCATCAATTAAAAACCCAGTTCAAAGTTAAGATGGTCCAAACAAAAGATTTGCTTTTTAAAAGGGAATAGTAGCCTCAATTGACCTCACACATTGAACTGTATTGATCCAGTAACCTTTATAGGCTGGGAAATAATTCTGGGAAGATATTTAATTCCCCAGGCAGGTTTTTCTTTTCTTTTTGTACTGAATGATCCACATGAGATAAGCTTGCCAGTTTAATTCAAAGCAATAGCAATTTCATAACCACTCAGTCAGTATCAACAAACAAGAAGCTTAAAAAAGACCCTGCCTTTATGTATTGGTTCCAGACAATACATTCTGTTTAACACTGCTGGGAATCCAAGACTTTCAATATTAAACGTATTCATTGCTCTTCTCTTGCTTTTTTAAAAGAGGCTGTGCTTTCTAAAAGCAAAAATATAATGATTTTTCTTGGTTTTAATCACATTATTATCCACTTTTCATTTACCCCAGTTCTGGTCTGTTGTGACACCATTTCCATAAATAACTGTTTCCATACAAACATTAAATCTATCTCCCCTTGTAAGTATTCTCACACTTTTTATCAAACTGTCTGTACTGGGCTATCTTGATTATCACTTCAAAAGTTTTTTTTCTCTTACTTAATTGGCCTCTCAGAGTTGGTAAGACAACTCCCACCTGTTCATGCTCTCTGTATGTGTGTATATATATCTCCTCAATATATGTTCCATTCTATATGCATCCGAAGAAGTGGGCTGTAGTCCACGAAAGCTTATGCTCTAATAAATTTGTTAGTCTCTAAGGTGCCACAAGTACTCCTGTTCTTTTTGCGGATACAGACTAACACGGCTGCTACTCTGGAACCTGTCTGCATATAGAACATTATATATAATTATATCCTGCAAAGTTGTGGGGGAGGGGTGGGAGAGGCAGAAAATGGAAGACATGATATAGACCTATCAAACTCAGAAGGCAACTGTCCTCCTTGCCCCCAAAGCAAATGATGACCCTGACGCCAGCATTAGCTCCACAGCACGGTCCTCTATTGTTTGAACTGTTGGGGTAACTGATAGCAATAGCAGGCGGATATCTTCTATGTGTACCTGCCACTAGAGGGGGTGGAGTTGCACTCTTTGCTAGCATGTTTCACAGTTGTTTGCTAGGCAGCAAAGTAATGTTGAGACTTGGGAATAATAGATTTGGATTCCATGTTGTGGAGCGGAGTGTGCTCTAATGGTTGTAACACTTCCGGGGTACCCAGGGTTGTGAGGCACCTGCTATCGCCTGACCTTAGCAAGAGAAAGCTTTGTCTGTGCCTGCTGTGGGTCAACTCCTTGACTCCACCAGCCATGGGCAACACAAGCACTGCCCTCTTAGCCAATGTAGGCTCTGCTGTCTCTCTGCAGGTTAACAATAGGCACGCTCCATCCCCCAAGCCCTATGAGCAGCCCAATGGAGCAGCCCCTCCCTGATCCATGGGACACTTGCAGTATTCATAGATCTGTTGTTCCCAAAAGATACAGTACTCCCCAGCTTACCAGTTACATCTCAGATGATCACTGCACTGAACATCAAGCACTTAGTTAAGATTATAGTAAAAACAAGTTTATTTAACAAAGTATGGGTGATAACAAGTAGAAATATTGGAAACAAATGGTTACATATAAAATAAAACCATAACATGCATTCTAGAGCCTAGATTTAATTAACAAAATACCATCATGTCTAATAAAGTATTGTTCCTCAGTGTTTTCATGCCAGGCAGGCTGTGATCCCTTTTTCATAAGAGAAGCAACATTGTCAGCTTGTCTCCTCGGTGAAGACTCTCTGCACCCCCAAATATACACCAATGTTCCTTCCATTGTCTTTACTTGTAAAGATAATGCCCTCCTGCTGTTTATTTTTTCCTGTGGCCTCCCTCCTTGTTGATTTCACAAGCTCTTCATTGGCATTTGACTCATTATACCAAAAGGCCCCCAGTGTAAGACTACAATGCCTCATACGCTTGTGACCAGAGGGAGAGAGAAACCTTGTCTGCGTTCTGTTTTAAAGACGCATGTCACCTCTTGGTAACCTGCTTTAACTTCAAGGATTTGAGAACGTAATTTCCAGTTTAGATACATAACTCCTTAAATACTATCCTTATATACATTTTGAAATAATTATTATGATCAGTGGGCTACTGGCTCTTGATAGAGCTCTTGCATGCCACCATTTGGTAAACTTAATATGCCTACATCTGACCCTTTAAAATTCTATACCTCTGGAACCAAGAGGTCCGTAGGTCATAGTGGTTACATTACAGACCTCTCTGCCTCTCTCCCCTCCCCAGCTTCTCCCTGCTAACTTCTGCTCCTATCTCCACTTTCCCTACCCCCGTTCCTTTCTCTTCTGTCTGTTTCCTATGCTCCTACCCATCTGCCCACTCCACAGTTCCTGGCCCTCTCCACTGTTCATATTCTCTCCATCATCTTCTTTCCCCACCGGGTTCTCATTACTCACCTCTCGGTATTCAAGTCATGGAGCTTCCTCTTTCTCTTCCACTCTGCCTGGGCAACCAAAGATGAAGCATTAAAAATACAGAAGAGACATTCTCCCCACTTTCAGTTCTGGTGCCTAGGGCCACATTGGCCCCTAGTAAAAGGGAGGAGTAATGGCAGCCCCTTTAATCCTTGGATGGAGCATCTCCAGTTGCTCTGTGCAGATGACACGTACAAGGTCTTGTCAGCATGTGAGAGGTGTGATATGGTAGAGCATGCTCAGCCCATATGGAACCTTGAGGAAATTCAACTTTCAAACTCTTAATAGGTCTGTACGAAGATTTTTTCAGAGGCTCATAACTTGGACGAATTTGGTTAGACTTTTACAGGGATGGAAAAAGGCACAAAAAGGCTGACACAAATGTCACCCTAATGCCAAATTTAAAGTCTCTGCTTCAAAGCATGGGGGAACTGGAGCTTCTTGTAAGAATGGTTTTAATATGGGCAAAACATTGTACTGTTCGCAATTTTTTTCTGAGAAATGACTGACCTGTTTTAGTTGAAATTTTGCAAAAATAATTCAGTATATGCTAGACACCCAGCATGGGAAACTTTAAATTTAAGTTGAGCAATGTTAACCGGGTACTATAATGTAGAGTTTTGGGCAGCTTTAACTATAGGCATCTATCATTCTGCCTAGATGCCTAACAGGTTTAGATTAAGCCCTGCAGTTGAAATTGCTACTTATTTGTTGAGTATTAGATATGGGAAGTCTAGAAGCCATGTGGGATGCTTGACAGGCCCATTTGCATGCTAATACCCAGAATGCTTTTCCATCTCACAGCTGTTTCACAGTGGTGCTGGTGTCCTAGCTCCTGGAACATGCTGTAAAGTTTAGGCACCCTTGTGTGTTCACAGAGTTTTTATCTATAGTGTTGTGCAGTAAAAATAATAAATGTTTCTATGCTAAGTGAGCATATGCTAAGTACAAGACTAATTGCTAGACTAAATAGTATACTCATAATGGTACCTGAAAAAAAATGCAATGGTGAAAAACATCCATTTCAGAGTCTACTAAAAAAAGAAATTGTTATGAAGAGTGTATCATCAAAATGAATGATTGGACAAATTCAGTGCATAAACTGCAATGAAGATGCAAGTTAAAATAGCTTAGGACACATTACATGTAAAGAGAATGAAAAGTTAAGATACATCAAGGAGATGTAGAGGTTGAACGGGGCAGCCTTTAACATCATTTGAGATTGAGTCATCCCAAAGGTAAAGCTGAATGTTTCATATCACAGAAAAACTAGTGGGCTTGCCTTAAATATTTCTGAAGTGGTAGAGCTCCATGAGTTCTATGGTGACCTACCCTGGCCTGCGTTCATCACCTAGCTTGTAAAAACTTCAGCAGACAGGAGCATCACCTTGATAGTACTTGCAGCTTTATCCTTTAAATTGTGTCCATACAGATGGAAATTGTTGGACTGAGTTTTTGAAATTAAGCTTCCTTATGACTATTTATCACCAGAACCCTATTCCTACATGGCAGATTTAAACCTTGACATATAGAATCCAGATAGATTTCAAGGCTGTAAGATATTGTAACTACAAGTAACACAGGATCACTTATGAACTTTTGAAAAAGTCTGTTGCAAGCCATGCTTTACCTATGTATACAGCATGTATCCTAATTAACTGACTGAATGAATAAAGGATGATATTTTCTTGTTTAATCTTTTCCTACTGTAGTTCTCTTAAGAACCATTTCACAAATATAATGAAATTCATACTCTTTATTCCCCTGATCTTAAACTAAGATGTATTTTGAAATTTTAAAGTACACTTAGTACAGCAGTTGAAGGATGGACTTCTGGCTAGGCTGCTGCACTAAGGGACTGTTTGATAGCTGTGAAGAACCCAGCTACTGTCCCCCTGTTCAGCAGCTTTGGGTTATAAGACAGGAACATCTAGAAACTTATCTTCAATTCTGTTGTAGGACAATGGTTGGAACCAGAATAAAAATGGATGGGAATTTGAAAAGATGTTGTCCCTCGAGCCTGACCTTGATCACTTGGGCCAAAGTGATTTTGATTGCTCTATTTTTTTCATTGTATAAGCATCAAAATTCTGAAATGGCTTAGGCATTAAATGTTTTCCCATTACATATTCTGTTTAAAATTGGCTTGGTTGATTACTCAGGTCACTGGAAGAGTTACACCAGTACCTGTTGTAAACAACAACTTACACCCACAATCCACATCATAAGGAATCTAATAAGCCATCCGTGCTAAAGTTAGATTTTACAAATCTGGAGCAATATTTCTTCATGTTGGGTGCTTAAATTGAAAATAAAATGTGCATATTAAGCAGAAACATGATATACACATGGAAACATGATTTTGGATGTTTTTATGATGTGTTGCTAAGTTCTGAATTGTGATTTTTTTTTTTTAAATATAGGTTTCAAAATCTTTTATATTGCTTTTTCCTGGCAGCCACTGAGAAATATGCAGGCCTTCAGTGCTAATAAAATATGCCATAGAGTGTGACTGAATTTAATTTTAAGCAAACCTGGCATATTATATTTGCATCTGAATATAGTTATTTAATTCTTATCACTTAATATTCTTCCTGACATTCCGACCCTGCTGAGCACCATAAACCATGTCTCCTAGGTTATATCAGACAGGCCCAGTCATGATTGCATTCATTTTCGATAGGCTTGTTGAGCACATGTTAATAAGGTAATATATAAGTGGACAGATAGTCTATTCTTCCCTTTGAAATTAGGTTTGACAGACAGTATTTCAAGTTGCCTCAGGAGCCTAAAATATTACTACCCATGAGAATGTCTAGGTATCATGAAAGAAAGCATCTTCATTAAGAGTTTGTTCATGCAGTCTAAAGAGTGCATGCACTTTCCCTGGATTTTTACTGTTTATTTGTAACATAGTATAACACTGAAATGCTTCATAATACTGATTGTCCTGAAGCGTAGTAGATTGGTGTTCATGCCTCATATTGATGATTTCAATGTATTGCAAAAACAACATTTATCTCCATTTAGATGAGCCATTTAAATATTTCCCCTCATATAAATACTGATTCACAACTGGTGCACAAGGTTGAAAATACTTCTAATATATGGGAAATTATCTTAACCTTACAGCTGGTAACACAGCAGTTTATTAAATATGCAATAGATTAAGGTTTCTGAAGTTTGTGGCTGTACAAGCAGTTAGTCATGTTTATGTAGAGAATGATATTTGTTCCTGAGGGCTGCCGAACACATGCTCACAGTGTGATCTATCTAATGATGAATCAAATGGCTGTGGATGTGAATAATTCAAAAAATTAGGCAGTTGTACTGAAAAGCAAGAAATCAGAAACCATCTTGGGGGCTGCTTAAAAGAGATATCAATCAATTCATCATCCATTTATCAGCCAGCAAGGCAGAAGACTAAATGTGAATTGAGTTATTTTTGGTTTTTGTCTTTTTTACTAAAAGTTGTACTAATATTTTTCCTCACACTTTCTAAAACCATTAATTGTTTATGTAATTAGGTATAGAGGCTTTAAATGTTAAATTATCGGAGGAGCGATTGGTGAATGCAGTCTAACTGTCTCTTCAATGAAAGTTCACAGTTCAGTAATCAACCTTATTCAGTCATGTAGGCATTGCTCATTAAACTTTAGTAATTATATATTTTGGAACGTCTGCCAGTGATTCTGGTGAGAATTTCTCATGAATCTATGGTGATTATGTTGGAGATGGATTGAAAATAAATGTTCCCTACATCAAACAGAAGTTTGTTTGCATTTCACTTGTTTTTGCAATTGGCTTATATATAATCACTGTATAGTATATTGCATTTACTCAAGCATGGGGGGGAAGAGAGGAGGGGAAGGGGGATATAAAAGAGCTTGAAACGTATGAAACTGGTAGGTTTGAACTAATACAGAGCCTGTTATGTAAATCATTTAACAAGCCACAAGAAGACAATACTTGTAATTCTAAAGGCTCAATTAGGACCTCTAAAAGTCATATATATGACATAAAATAATGTATAGCATATCAGTCCATTTGAAGGCCTAATAGACACTTCTATGTCATATAATTGTCTCATTTTTGAAATGTAACTCCTGGGTTGCCAAAATACAGTTGTACTAGGAAACTGCTGGGTTCTGAAATGTCATTAGAGTGTGTGTGTGTGTGTGTGTGTGTGTGTAATTAGTGATACATAAACTATAGACATTTTTTCTTATGTAATCCAAGTATAATTCAATACAAATTATAAGCAATAATAATTTATAGTTTTCAGCTATTTCAGACCAAGTGTGGGAGCAAACAGCAGAATAGACAAAAGAGGAGTGACTCCAGCTTGTTTTGACATGTAGCTGGCCTCATGATGTAGTGAAGAACATATCATGCTCCATTTTCTAGTGAGATATGCAATAGCCTAGGTGATGTCACAATGAAACAAACAGTTGATGTCAAGACTTTCACTTTATCTAGAGATATGTCAACAAATCACAAAATGATATAACTGTAACAGCAAAAGATTTCAGCACCAAACTGTAATGTTGCTGAATGGAGTCTAATTTGTGACTACAACAGTAAAAGCTGAGATAATGGGACAAGTATTGTGTACACACACACTCATTGCTTTTTGATTAAGAAATGCCCCATATTTTGTAGATATGTATGCCGTATATTTGCTATATGGTGAGCATTGTTAGCACTGACTTTCTGAAGTTGGCAGTCCGGGGTTTGTGTTGTTTCAGGTCCCCAGGGTTTTGTGTGGCCGAAAGGGAGTTAGGTCTTTGCGTTTGAGGATTCCAGAATATTCAGGTATTTTCAAACGTTAGCACCTTATGACAAGCAGAACAATGCGCATGATGGACAGGCTAGAAGCAACTATCTCAAGATACAGAGAAGGGTATAGGATGAACATTGACTGTATGAGGCAGAGGCACAGATATTGAAATCTTCCCCATGCCCAGATCAGCAAGCACATATATTGAGTCAAAAAGATCAGTATATGGTTGAAATTGTGTGCCCTCCTCTGATGCTGCATTTACTTTGCCCAGTTCAGTTTCTGCCCAGAGATCCAAACCGAGTCCTTAGTTTGTTAGCATTGTTGTCAGTGTCTCAGAGCACCAATTAAGGTTATTGAAACACCAATGGCTGTCACTGCTTGCAGACATCAGTGTAGTTATAAACAAAAGGAAATGAGAACAGAACACACAATTTAATTTAAGCAAGCAACATAAGCAATTGTCAGTTTTTTTGGGTTATCAGAATCAGAAAGGGAAATATGTCTGACACAACTAGGGGTTAGGATCTTGACCGCTTTGTTATTTTGGGCCATCTTTGGTCTTTTCTTTCTTTCCTCTCTAACTTCCAAATAGATGCCATCATGACACAGGAGCTTCTTCTGAAAGGACAGGGTTTGTGAGTTCTCCCAAGAGTGTCCTCTGTATTGCTTCACAGAACAGCTAGCTAATTGTGTTGTAGAACAGAGACTCTGGCTTCACTCCACTACAGGATGAAGCACATTAACTGTTTCAATGCATTTATTTTCCATTAGCAAGGTAAGAGGGCATGTGAAGGTTGCTTCTTAACATGGGCCTCCCAGATGGCCGCATGAAGTGTTGCTGCTTCACCACCAAGGTAACTTTTCTTTCACAGTAATATGATTCCAAAGGTAATCATGCCTTTTGTCAGTCTGGATGGAAAGATAGATACCTCTGCATATTGGGTTTATTGATTTGAAAATACATGCTGGGAAACTAACTGCATAGCCAAACATTAAGTGAATAGTAAAGAATGTCCCTAAGTGTCTTTCAGATTAGCATTCATCAAGAGAGAGATTTCATATTTTAAATCCAGCATATAAAGTATTGTTTTCTTTGTTAGTGTATATGATGAAAGCTGGATTGACAGTCCTCTATTTAATTTATCCACAGAGCAGGTACAAGACAGCAGTAGGGAAACCTTTTCTACACTCCCCATTCTTCAGTTTTCTTCTGGAGGGTAGTATGATATCTATGGCCCATCAATCACTGGTACGATGCGCGAGAACAGCAGCAAGATCACCAAATAATACCTGTTATTTTGGTGGGGGTTGTGATTAGGATATCTGTCTAATGAAAGCTACTTCATGTAATAACCTTTCATATCTTAATTCTGTAAGAATCTTAATCCCCATTCCTTCATCCCAGAGAACCTTTATGAATGTCTCATCCTAATTAAAGAAAAATAAGCGATTGTAATTTGTGTGTCAGAAAACCAAATTTAAGATGGAATAAATGTTTATTTAAAATGAACACCTGCTAACATAATGTCAGTTTTATGCATTTTAAGCAAAATCCTTTTCCCTTATGATTAATTTTTCTCCCAACATTATAAGTTTCTATAAATCTGAACTTTAAATTAGAATAGAAGTGTGGCCAGTTTACATTTAGAGAAAATGTTTAATTTCCAATTAAATACGAGGGCTGTGATGCCTTTGGGGGAATTGACTGGCTTCAGTTGTCGACTGGGTGATTATTAGCAATAAAGATATTGAGACTTAATTATACTTCTGTGTATTATGATTAATTATGTCTGGAAAGCTGGTATTTCACATTTTTTCTTTTAATTGAAATGTACTGACTTAAAGAAGCAATATTTTTAAAGCTTGCAAATTTTAAAGATTTGAGCAGGAGGAAAAAATTAATATTGCATGCATTGTTCTGAAACCAAAACATTTACAAAAGTGTGAGCTGAGAGAGAAAAAGAAAAAGCGTGTTTTGATAAGAGGAAACAATTGATGGCCTAAAGGAAGTTAAATGGCTGTGACAGGGCAGCTGCCCCTCACTGGCTGGCAAAGGGTTAATAGCAGCTCTTCGAATGGCTGAGCAGAACCCAGCCAATTAGAGGACGGCTTAGAAGCAGCCAGTCAGGGCCAGTCTGGGCCCTATAAGCAGGGCTGCAGGGCAGAAAGGAGCTCGGCCTTTCCCTGGAGCTTGAGGAAGAAGTACTGTCCACCTATAGAGAGAAGTACCTGGGACAGAGCAGTGCTGGTCAGGGGAACAAGCGGAGCTCCAGCCTCGTTGGCTCCCAGACTGAGGCCTTGATACTGGGGCCGAGTAGGTGCTGGGGCTACGGGGAAGTGGCCCAGGGAAAGCAGGTAGTGGCAGTGGGGAAGGAGAGGCAGTGAACAGCTGCCAGCTATTGGGTCCCTGGCCCCAATGGACAACAAGGGAAGTGGCCAGCCAAAGGACTGCAGTTTGCCCTTGAGCGAGGGGTTGGACTAGGGGCTGCAGTTCGCCACTGTGGCAAAAGGACAGGCGAAGGACTGCCGGTTCCTCCGGCAGGGGGCAGACAATGGAGTTGGGGCACAGCCGGAGGGCCATGCTCTGAAGAGGACGCCGTGGTCTAGGAGCAATGCGGGTCCCCACAGACAGTGGAGACGGTGGAGAAGCAGCGACAGAAAGTAAGGCACCACTAGAAGAGGGTGCCCTGCTGATGGACAGAGCTAATCCTTCTAAATCATTACTAGGCCAGTAATGTGGCACAGTGTGCTGTTGGATGTACCATCTTTGAGATTAAACCAAAGCCCCAGTCCTAGGGAGCATGAAGGATCTTGTGTTGCACATTTTGCAAGAGTTAAACTATTAGCCCTGTGTTTTGGCCAAATCCCAGTTGCTGTTAGTCTTACTTTGCACTTTTGAATAGTTAAACTCCAGAGATGGATACATTTCAGTAGTGGAATAAGCGATTCCAGCTTTTACAGCACATATTCAGGATTAAATTAATTATTCAGGGCTAGACCCTGCATAATTTGAGTGGAATGTTACACATATAAGATAAAAAAGGATGAATAGTACAGGAAGCCACACAAGAACCCAGGTGAGAGTTGCTTCGAGCTTGCTGAGCTGCTTTGAAGTTACTTCTCATAGTAATTGCAAGAGTCTGAATCATAGAATCATATGCTCACCTGTATCTCCATTGCTGGTACATGGACGCTCCTCTGACCTTCAGAAGAAGAAAGAGGAGCTCCATGTACCAGCAATGGAGATACGGGTGAGCAACCGTTTTCATGTTCTCTCCACAGGTACTAATGTGGAGAATGGTACAGATGATACATCTGAGGGAAGGGAGCAGAAGGAGACTCCACTGATTGGAAGGCATGAGATGCACTGTCCTAGGGATGGGGGTTCCACGACCACCGCTCCCAAGAGAAGGAGGCGGGTGGTGGTGGTCAGGGACTTCCTCCTCAGGGGGACTGAGTCATCTATCTGCCGCCCCAACCGGGAAAACTGAGAGGTCTGCTGCTTGCCAGGAGCTAGGATTCACGATGTGATGGAGAGACTGTAGAGACTCATCAAACCCTCGGATCGCTTCCACATGGGCACCAATGATACTGCCAAGAATGACCTTGAGTGGATCAGTGCAGACTATATGGCTCTGGGAAGAAGGATAAAGGAGTTTGAGGCACAAGTGGTGTAATCGTCCATCCTCCCTGTGCAAGGAAAAGGCCTGGGTACAGACCATCGAATTGTGGAGTCAACAAATGGCTACGCAGGTGGTGTCGGAGAGAAGGCTTTGGATTCTTTGACTATGGGATGGTGCTCCAAGAATGAGGAGTGCTAGGCAGAAATGGGCTCCACCTAACGAAGAGAGGGAAGAGCATCTTCGCAAGCAGGCTGGCTAACCTAGTGAGGAGGGCTTTAAACTAGATTCACCGGGGGGAAGGAGACCAAAGCCCTAAGGTAAGTGGGAAAATGGGATATTGGGAGGAAGCACGAGCAGGAGAGCACAAGAGGGGAGGACTCCTGTCTCATATTGAGAAAATGGGACGATCAGCGAGTTATCTTAAGTGTCTATACACAAATGCAAGAAGCCTGGGAAACAAGCAGGGAGAACTGGAAGTCCTGGCACAGTCAAGGAACTATGATGTGATTGGAATAGAGACTTGGTGGGATAACTCGCATGACTGGAGTACTGTCATGGATGGATATAAACTGTTCAGGAAGGACAGGCAGGGCAGAAAAGGTGGGGGAGTTGCATTGTTTGTAAGAGAGCAGTATGACTGGTGAGAGCTCTGGTATGAAACTGCAGAAAAACCTGAGAGTCTCTGAATTAAGTTTAGAAGTGTGAGCAACAAGGCTGATGTCATGGTGGTCATGATGCTATAGACCACCAGACCAGGGGGTGAGGTGCACGAGGCTTTCTTCTGGCAACTAACAGAAGTTACTTAGATCGCAGGCCCTGGTTCTCATGGGAGACTTTCGTTCTCCCAGCAGATATCAGGGTGATTTTACAGCGGTGCACAGACAATCCAGGAGGTTTTTGGAAAATGTAGGGGACAATTTCCTGGTGCAAGTGCTGGAGGAACCAATTAGGGGCAGTGCTTTTCTTTACCTGCTGCTCACAAACTGGGAAGAATTAGTAGGGGAAGAAAAAGTGGATGGGAGGCAGTGACCATGAGATGGTCGAGTTTAGGATCCTGATATAAGGAAGAAAGGAGAGCAGCAGAATACGGACTCTGGACTTCAGAAAAGCAGACTTTGACTCCCTCATGGAACTGTTGGGCAGGATCCCCTGGGAGAATAACATGAGGTGGAAAGGAGTCCAGGAGAGCTGGCTGTATTTTAAAGAATCCTTATTGAGGTTGCAGGAACAAACTATCCCAATGTGTAGAAAGAATAGTAAATATGGCAGGCGACCAGCTTGGCTTAACAGTGAAATCTTTGCTGATCTTAAACACAAAAAAGAAGGTTACAAGAAGTGGAAGATCGGACAAATGACCAGGGAGGAGTATAAAAATATTGCTCAGGCATGTAGGAGTGAAATCAGGAAGGCCAAGTCACACTTGGAGTTGCAGCTAGCAAGAGATGTTAAGAGTAACAAGATGGTAGGTCAAGGAAAGGGTGGGCCTCTTACTGAATGAGGGAGGCAACCTAGTGACAGAGGATGTGGAAAAAGCTTATGTACTCAATGCTTTTTTTGCTATGTCTTTACGAACAAGGTCAGCTCCCAGACTGCTGCACTGGGCAGCACTGTATGGGGAGAAGGTGACAAGCCCTCTGTGGAGAAAGAAGTGGTTTGGGACTATTTAGAAAATCTGGATGAGCACAAATCCGTGGGGCCGGATGCGTTGCATCCGAGGGTGCTAAAGGAGGCAGCGGATATGATTGCAGAGCCATTGGCCATTATCTTTGAAAACTCATGGTGATCCGGGGAGGTCCCGGATGACTGGAAAAAGGCTAATGTTGT
This sequence comes from Trachemys scripta elegans, assembly GCF_013100865.1. NCBI lineage: Eukaryota > Metazoa > Chordata > Testudines > Emydidae > Trachemys > Trachemys scripta. The sequence continues at coordinate 84,945,896 of NC_048301.1, forward strand.
GCCCATCTTTAAAAAAGGGAAGAAGGAGGATCCGGGGAACAACAGGCCAGTCAGCCTCACCTCAGCCCCTGGAAAAAGCATGGAGCAGGTCCTCAAGGAATCAATTCTGAAGCACTTAGAGGAGAGGAAAGTGATCAGGAACAGTCAGCATGGATTCACCAAGGGCAAGTCATGCCTGACCAATCTGATTGCCTTCTATGAAGAGATAACTGGGTCTGTGGATGAGGGGAAAGCAGTGGATGTTTTACTCCTTGACTTTAGCAAAGCTTTTGATATGGTCTCGCACAGTATTCTTGCCGGCAAGTTAAAGAAGTATCACCTGGATGAATGGTATAACTTAGATAGAAAGCTGGTTAGACCGTCGGGCTCAACGGATAGTGATCAATGGCTCCATGTCTAGTTGGCAGCCAGTATCAAGAGGAGTGCCCCAAGGGTCAGTCCTGGGGCTGGTTTTGTTCAATAGCTTCATTAACGATCTGGAGGATGTCGTGGACTGCACTCTCAGCAATTTTGCAGATCACACCAAACTGGGAGGAGTGGTAGATATGCTGGAGGGTAGGGATAGGATACAGAGGGACCTAGACAAATTAGAGGATTGGGCCAAAGGAAATCTGATGAGGTTCAATAAGGACAAGTCCAGAGTCCTGTACTTAGGACGGAAGAATCCCATGCACTGCTACAGACTAGGGACCGAATGGCTAGGCAGCAGTTCTGCAGAAAAGGACGTAGGGGTTACAGTGGGCGAGAAGCTGGATATGAGTCAACAGTGTGCCCTTGTTTCCAAGAAGGCTAACGGCATTGTGGGCTGTATAGATAGGGGCATTGCCAGCAGATCGAGGGACGTGATCATTCTCCTTTATTCGATATTGGTGAGGCCTCATCTGGAGTACCGTGTCCAGTTTTGGGCCCCACGCTACAAGAAGGATGTGGAAAAATTGGAAAGAGTCCAGCGGAGGGCAACAAAAATGATTAGGGGGCTGGAGCACGTGACTTATGAGGAGAGGCTGAGGGAACTGAGATTATTTAGTCTGCAGAAGAGAAGAATGAGGGGGGGATTTGATAGCTGCTTTCAACTACCTGAAAGGGGATTCCAAAGAGAATGGATCTAGACTGTTCTCAGTGGTAGCAGATGACAGAACAAGGAGTAATGGTCTCAAGTTGCAGTGGAGGAGATTTAGGTTGGATATTAGGAAAAACTTTTTTACTAGGAGGGTGGTGAAGTACTGGAATGGGTTACCTAGGGGTGGTGGAATCTCCTTCCTTAGAGGTTTTTAAGGTCAGGCTTGACAAAGCCCTGGCTGGGATGATTTACTTGGGAATTGGTCCTGCTTTGAGCAGGGGTTTGGACTATATGACCTCCTGAGGTCCCTTCCAACCCCGATATTATATGATTCTATGCATTCACACTACAAAATTAACTTAGGTGATCTTCCGTTGAGTTACGTCCTTGTGTTAGTGTATCATGTATCTCCTTCCCCTGTGCTTAAATGGAGGTGGAGTGAGGTAAGGCTGACCAATGCACTTCTTTCCTGCATGCACTGCCTGAGCATGGACTGCCTGAGCCCCCGCCACTTAATATGCATAATCTGTGTAACGTGATAACATGGCGTTGATGTGGATTGGAGTTCTGATTTCGGCCACTACAGTTAGGCGGGTGTGTCTTGAAGTGTGCGGGCAAATATTACAGAGTCTCTCAAACATGTCCCTTAGTAGCTGCCGTTTCTTTCCTTCATTTCCTGATCTTGTTTCCTCATTGCCCAGTCATTCTGCAGATAGTTGTCCACTACCTTCTCCTTCCTCTCCAGCATCTTCTCTGCTGTGGTCTGGTTTTGCAGTTCCAATTCATAGAGCTTCCCCACTCTGCTGGCATACTCCCTTTGCATCCCTGCATCAAGTTTTTCCTATGGCTGCAAAGATTCAACAGCCACTGGCTTACCGTTAATTGCTTCCTGGGCAGAAGCCTGTCCTCCTTTGAAAGGAAAAATATATATACAGACAAACATTTTCATTGTGTTTCAGGGAAAAAAATTCTCTTCCACTTTTCTGCATCATAAAACCCCATAAATTCCAAGTTTTATTTCACACTGAATTCCATATAGCCTTTCGCTTCTCCGTTTGCTGCCTGCTCTGAGCCATGGTTTCCCCTTCACAGCGAGAAAATGGCAAGTGATTTCTATATATTTTACCAAATGTTTTGGTTTTACATGGCAGGGGTGGCACACATGTATAATCTAGCCAGGACTTTTCAGAAGAGGGGGGAAGAAGCAGAGCATTACTAGTGATGATCTTAAAAAAAAAAAATGCAGGTTGTCGTGGTATGAGATGATACGAGCTTTAGCAATCCTAGAATGGAAAAGAGGACAGTAGTGCAAGACCTCTGATAGAAAACCATCCGTTTGTGCCATGGAAATATTTTGTCATCTGGTGCCCGATTGACATATTACTGTGGGTAGAGTGTGTGGGGGAGATTGAGAAAAGTTGACCCAGGGATCTGACTGGTATTTGTTAATGAAAAACTCCCCAGAATCAGTCCACAAGAGTGGACCAGAATTAGAACCTACATAAACAGGATGCTGCGCTAGGATGCAGCAGCAGAACCGCCATGGATATGCCATTACACATGCTTATTCCCTTTGATTGACGACAATGGGACTGCTACTCATGCTTAAAGTTGTGCTTAAGTACCTTGCTGATGCATGGTCTACCTGCCTAATTTTGCATTTTGAGGATTGTGTTTAAATCCTTGTCTCTTCAGACAATCACTTCTTTCTCTTCCCATGGCATGTAAGGGACTTGAGATTTACAGCTGAATGGTATCGAGGGCTATAACCTTACTTATATCAGTGCATAGTTTCCATTAACACTTGTACTGGAATGCAACAGGTTTTGCACCCTGCTGTTCATCACATTATCCTGTGTCTCTAGGATAAAGGGCATAAGTCATAGGCTACATCTACACTACAGGGGGGGTCGATTTAAGATACGCAAATTCAGCTACGCGAATAGCGTAGCTGAATTCGACGTATCGCAGCCGACTTACCCCACTGTAGGGAAGGCGGCAAAATCGACCTCTGCGGCTTCCTGTTGACGGCGCTTACTCCCACCTCCGCTGGTGGAGTAAGAGCGTCGATTCGGGGATCGATTTGTCGCGTCCCGATGGGACGCGATAAATCGATCCCCGAGAGGTCGATTTCTACCCGCCGATTCAGGCGGGTAGTGTAGACCCAGCCATAGAAATTAGAGCTAAAGAGGATTTATAAGATCATCCAAGGCCTGATTCAAAGCCCACTGAAGTCAGTGGAAAGACTTTCATTGATTTAAATGGGCTTTGTCTCAGAACCTTACTCTTTATCACTCCCAATGCAGGACCATTCCCTATAGTATATATTTTAGGTTTGGTTTATTTATGATGATATGTTATTGCTGGTATTATATAATCACTTTATATGTCAGGAGAAGGAATGAGCAGGAAAGCTTACAAAATGTTCATTACAGCAACATCCACTATAGCATCATGAATGTTTCTTTTTTTAAACTGGATCATTGTATCCTGCAGTGATTTAAATGGGTTAAGGCAAGGTTGGAGCTCTGTCCTCTGTTACCCATAATTTACAGCTTTCCCAAGATAATATGGTATCATTAAATAAATCATCCCCATTTGTAACATGGGACTTTTGGATATGTTCACTGATCTCCCCTTTATCTCTTTTATTAAGATCATCAGACAGCTAGGCTGCAGATAGGGTCTTGCTTTATCTAAAGATGTTGTTAATGAGTTAATTAGTATAGTAAACTTGAACTAAATGGTAGATATTGTAGCCCTGATAATAAATAAAGTAACATAAAACCACTACATTTCTGAGTTACTTTTCTGCTTTGCTTTGATTAGAAGTGCTGCTGACGCCACTGGAAAGTTAGCTCTTTCAACTGAGCTATTCCTTTTTCTCTCCTGTCTTTGCAATGCTTTGTCTGTTTTGTTTAAGCATACATTTATGACAATTTTACAGCTGTCCTCTTTTTGGAAATTATATAATCCAAAATTTTACCATGTATTGTATTTGTTTATGTATATGTTTTGCCTGATTATTTTGCTGTTGCCACGTAGGAGATGGGGTAGATCAATGTATGAAAGCATTATTTTATTGAAGGCAGTTTGTGCACAGGACTGAAAAAAGAATGACAGACTTCATTCATGAACAGCTAAATGACAATAGTCCTCTAAGGGGCAGTGATTCTGTAAAAATAGAACTTTCTTACTTAGTAGGTTCCCTTCTCAGTGAGACTGCTGGATAAGCCACGTAGTCCAGACAATGGGACCTCAAGGTCATCTCCGTAACCATCCATAAGTTGAAAGAACATTACCTAGCAACCTGGGAGGTTGCTCTGGTTACTAATCCACAAAAGTCTTCCTAGAGATCCATATTTCAGGCAAAAGCAATTTTTGTTTTGTGTTTTGTTTTTTTGTATTCGGAAGGTCTCTGTGTCCCTGATCCTATGCCATTAAAGCCAATGGGAGTTTTGCTATTTACTTCAGCCCTGTGTGATAGTATGAGTGTGGCTGGTAGCACTGTTTATAATTAAAGTTGCTTGGCACTTTCCTTTGTGAGACCCTCTTTTCAGTTGCTTATAAATTTGCCAAAGTTGGTTTTCTGTCCCCTTGAAAACTTCTTGGCTTTCTGTCCCCTTGAATCCCTGTTGGCTTTGGGAAAAGTGGAACTATTTTAAAAGGGGTTAAAAGGAACAGGTAGAAAGCAGAAATATGGGTTGCATTTCATTGGGAAAGGATCAAACAAACAAACTATTCTCATGTGTTACATACTCTTTAATAATGTAATGAACTAATGGATGAGGAAAAACTAGACTACAAGATAAGTGCTGTTGAACCAGAAATGTGAATGAAACTCTGAGGAGGAAAAACAGCAAATGGAGAAATATGGGAAGGTTAGTTTCTCATTTCAGACAGAAGTTCAGAGTTGTATACATTTTTTTCCCCTGCACAAATGATTTTTGGAGTTGTCCCTTGGAATGCAGTATGTGGGAGGGGAAGGAAGAAGGAGGGATGCGCAAGAAGAGTGCGGCTAGCAATTTGAAATTTGGACTACGTTCCTATCCTTAGGCATAACATGATCCTTAATGTAGTGGTTGTGGTTTAAGATGTCTGGCTCCAGGTTCTTATATGGCCCTCATTACTGGAGCGCGTGTGATAGAAAAATGCATGTGTGATGAAAATTATATCTTCTTTCATCCGAAAGACTCCCAAGGCTGTACTTTATGCCACAGGGCTCAGTTTATCTGCTGTTGAAATGCAGTCACCTCTTGACTGAAATACAACAGCTGTGAGCAACACCACTCACAATATTTTATAACAAGAAGTGAAGAAGAATGTTGCATTCAACTGAAACTACTGGACAAAAAAACAAACACCCTTCTTGCCCCTCTATGCTGGCTCTATGAAAAGAAATGTTGACTCAGGAGATTAAAAATAATGCCCTGTGCCAGATTCTTAACTGCCTCTATCTGTGGTTGTACTAGTGTAAAGAGGAGCAAAAACAAGACTTGACCTGAATGGGGAAAATTGATATTCACAGAACAAAACTGTTGAAAAATTGGGATCCTATCACCACATTTGCAAATGTTTAAGAATCAACACAGCACAAGCCAGAACTGTGAATAAAGATGAGCATTGAAGTCAGAGCTTGCATCATTTAAGCATCTGATCTACTACTGTTAATGCCAAATTTAGTTCATATAAAATAGATGTAAATGAATGTGTGTTGCAAAAGAGAATAAAAAGTGAATATCTGCTAAATGGAATGGAGCTGCGGCAAAGTGACAGGAAAAGAGATTTCAGAGTTATTGTATAGAAATCCCAAAAGCCGACAGCATTTTATGCAGCTGCAGTGAGGATGGGAAGCAGGATTCCGAAATGCAATGGTAGAAAAATTCAGTCAGATGTCAAAGGAAATGATATTAATGCTATTTAAGACACAGACTTGGCCTCATCTAGGATACTTTATCTAGCTTCTGTCTGTGTTCAGAATATTAATTTACCTTGAAAAGGTGCAGCACATAATACTCCGCTTCAAATAAGATTCCCTCTCCTATATGCACTTAGGTCTGGGCACAAGAGAAAGCAGGAGCTGTGTGCCTGGTGCTTCCTCTCAAGCAGGTGGGCAGGGAGAGAACAGAGAGGGACAGAGCTGAGCCAACACATGATTTGGGGGGGTTGCTGAACCAAATAAAGGCTGTAACGAATTTCTCTCCCTTAGGTTTAAAGTGAGATGAGGGTATTTCTACTGGAGCACAAGTAGACTTTAATCTAACTAGCTAGCTAAGGGATCAGTTGTAGTGAAGTCATGGCAATTCTTGTACAGTTCATGCAGAAGTCCATGCTGCCACTGCTTCACTGCTATCTGTACCCGAGCTACTTAGATTTAAGCAAGTTCAAGTCTGTCTACACATGCAGAAATCACACACACACTGATTGTAGTATAGAACTACCCTGAGTCACAACTGATCCTTGGCTAGCACTGCCCCATATTCAGGGCAATGAGAATAAGCTCAATTAAGCCCTCAAACGTTGGACTTTTGGAGAAAGGAAAAACCTCCCTGAAAGCCTTTTTGAAATATAACAGCATTTAGGGTTGAGATAGTTAACACTGAATGGTAATTTGTTTACACTTGCAAATACAGAGAGTGGTGTTTGTAACAGAAGCCACTGGAGTCAGTTGATTGTTCCCTATGCTGTGTGACAGGCCTATCTAATGTTTTGCAGTGCTGATCCATGTCAAGTAACTGGGTACAGGAGATAATAGATCAGTCTCTTGCCAGTGATCCTGTGCAGCATCTTTATTATATGACATGAGAAGAAAATTTCTTTGGGCAAAATAATGGAGCAGTAGCGTTGGATCTGACTCTGTATAGCTTAGACTCTCCTGTCTGAGAGGTCACTTCTTTCCTGAAAACCCACCATGGCAGTTCAAGTCCTAAATAATTTCCAGGGTTAGACATGAGGTGGCTGGTGCCATTCTAAGTGGATTACCTAATGCACTCCTCTGGCTGGTCCAACACAGGCCAGATTTAAGACTCCCCACGTAGCAGGATTGGGAAATCTCAGACTCTGCCTCCAGATAAAGTGAGTTGTCACTGGGAATCCTTAGGACATCTTTCTGGACAGTAATTGAGAAGAATTGTTGCCTCTGGATTTGACTGGTCCCTTCAGGCACAGAATCATAGGACTGGAAGGGACCTCGAGAGGTCATCTAGTCCGGTCCTCTGCAGTCATGGCAGGACTAAGTATTATATAGACCATTCCTGACAGGTGTTTGTCTAACCTGCTCTTAAAAATCTCCAATGATGGAGATTCCACAATCTCCATAGGCAATTTATTCTAGGGCTTAACCACTCTGACAGGAAGTTTTTCCGAATGTCCAACCTAAACCTCCCTTGCTGCAATTTAAGCCAATTAAGGACTCTTGTCCTATCCTCAGAGGGTAAGAAGAACGTTTTTTTTTTCTCCCTCTTCCTTGTAACAACCTTTTATGTACTTGAAAACTGTTATCATGTCCCCTCTACCTTCTCTTTTCCAGACTAAACAAACCCAATGTTTTCAATCTTCCTTCATAGATCCTGTTTTCTAGGCCTTTAATCATTGTTGTTGCTGTTCTCTAGAGTCTCTCCAATTTGTCCACATCTTTCCTGAAATGTGGCGCCCGGAACTGGACATAGTACTCCAGTTGAGATCCTAATCAGCGCAGAGTAGAGCAGAAGACCCTCTTAGTCAAATAGTGGACCTCTGGCTAGGGTCCACACCTACTGAATGCGGGGAATCAGGTTCTGGCCTCTGGTGCCAAGTTCAGAGATGATGTGTAAGATAATGTAAAGCAGATTCTCATTTGACATCAATGCATTGGGTGCAAATGTAAGGGGCTCAGTGGGGAGGCTACTTTACACTACTGACCACTTCTGAACTAGGTCTATGGCAGTGGTTCTCAAACTTTTGTACTGGTGACCTCTTTCACAGAGCAAGCCTCTGAGTGTGACCCCCCTCCCCTTATAAATTAAAAACACTTGTTAATATATTTCACACCATTATAAATTCTGGAGGCAAAGCGGGGTTTGGGGTGGAGGTTGACAGCTCATGACCCCCCATGTAATAACCTCGCGACCTCCTGAGGGGTCCCAACCCCCAGTTTGAGAACCCCTGGTCTATGGGCTTTAAGGAGCACTCTCACCTATTTCAGTACCTTTACAATGATGAGGAAAAAAAGAGCCAAAGATGTTGGAATGCACCTTATAACGAATGCCTGAGGGAGGCAAAATCACCCCACAGTTCTCCCCAATGAAAATTTTAATAATTTAGCTTTTGATGCCCATAGTCACCAAATGAAATGTTTTCCTATCCTCAACCCCAACTTGAAAAATGTATTCCATTGGGGAGAAGATTTGGAGTTGAGACTAGAAGCCATTTCCATACCATTTTTTAGAAAATTCTTTTCTTTATAGGTAGCTCAAGATAACCTCCACAAATCAGGGCATCTCTTGAAGGAAGGATGGGGTGGTGAGCTCTTTAAATTTACAGCTCTTGAACTCACTACCTCTCCAGTAATTTTTGTAATGTAGCTCTAAGAAATGTAAGAGCCTTCGATTCTTTCTGTGGGGAGAAAGGGCTGTATAGTTTGGATGGCCTCCACCTCAGAAGAAGGGGAACCAATCTCCTTGTGAACAGGCTGGCTAGAGTAGTCAGTAGGGTGTTCAACTAATAGCAAAAAAGGGGGGTAAAATACAGAAAATACAAGCACTCAGCACAAAATCAAGATGTTGACAACAAAATCAAGGAACCAAAGGACACAAAGGAAAAAAATTCTTGAATTGCGTGTACACCAATGCTAGGAGCCTAGGTAACAAACAAGAATTGGAATTGCTCATTTATGAGCATAAATTTAATCTAGTTGCTATTACTGCAACCTAGTGGGATGATTTGCATGATTAGAATGTTAAAATCAAGGGTTATAACTTATTTAGGAAGGATTGAGTGGGCAAAAGAGGTGGGGGGAGTGGCACTCCATGCATCAAAAATGGCATTACCTATTTCAGACTCATTAATAATTCAGACAAAAATGACCTTGAATGCTTATGGATCATTGTCCTAACAGATAACGCACAAGATGGGATTAGTTGGTATCTGCTATGGGCCATCAAATCATACTAGAGAACAGAATGACGGCCTCCTTAGCACTTATCTATAATGTGTAGGGGGGGAAATGAAGGATCATGGGGGACTTCAATCTGAGTAACACACGCTGCAGATCTCATGCTGCCAGTACTAAAATATGCGTGGAATTTCCAAATATTCCAGATAATTTCCTAACTCAAAAAGTGTTGGAGCCAACACAAGGAAATTCTTTGTTTTAAACCTTGTCTTTACACATAAAGAAGAACTGATCACAAAACTAAAAATTAATGGTAGTTGAGGTACAAGTGATCATGAGTTGATCACATTTATAATGTATAAGCAGAATAAAGTACAGACCAGTCATATATATATATACTTGATGCTTTAATAGGGCCAATTTCAAAAAGCTGAAAACAGCAGGGAGGAAGAATTTATTTAGAAGAATGTGAATGATACTGGGAATCATTAAAGAACATTTACTAGATGCCCAAAAAGCCAAAATGCAGGAAGAAGGTTGTACTGGTTAAATAACAGACCTGGTTTAGAGGGGAAGTGAAGGCAGATATGTGCATGTGCCTTCACTTCCCCTCTACACCAGGTTGGTTTTATAGATGTGTGTGTGTGTGTAGGTATATGAATGCCCTAAAAATGATGTATATATATTCATGAATATATGAAAATGGAAGAAAGGGGAAGTTGATCATAATGAATATTTATCAGAAGATAGGAATTGAAGAAAAGTGATAAGAGAAGCAAAGAGACACAAGGAGAAATCTATGGCTAGCAGAGTTAAGGAAAATAAGGAGTTTTTTAAATATATTGGGAACAAAAAGAATCCTGAATTGAACACCTCTCCCTTTTCTGCATTATTATTGATAATTCTACCATTTCTAGTAATGGATCAACGGTAATGGTAGAATTATCAATAATGCAGAAAAGGCAGAAGTGTTTATTAAACATTTCTGTTCTGTATTTTGGCAAAAACATATATAGTCTCATCATTCCACTGGTATTTCTGGAGGGTGTTAAACAGAAGCTAATAAAGTTAGGCATTTTAAAATCTGTAGGTCCAGATAACTTGCATCCAAGAGTTTTAAAAGAGCTGGCAGCTGAGCTTGCTGGACAATTAATGTTGCTTCTTCAACAACTCTTGAAGCACTGGGGAAGTTCCAGAAGACTGGCAGAAAGTTAAGGTTGTGTCAATTTTTTAAAAAGAGTAAACAGGATGACTTGCGTAATTAGAGGCCTGACATTGATCCTGGGTAAGATAATGGAGCAGCTCATATGGGACTTGATTAACAAAGAGTTAAAGGAGGTTAATACAATTAATCACATGGGTTTATGGAAGATAGAGCCTGTCTAACTAACTTGATATATTTTTGGATGAGATTACAAGTTTGATTATTAAAGGAAATAATGTTAATGTAATATACTTAAACATGTATAAGGCATTTGGCATGGTACCGCACTACAATTTGATGAAAAAACTAGAACTATATATTAATGTGACACACATTAAATGGACTAAAAATTGGCTGATGAATAGTTCTCAAACTATAATTGTAAATGGGTAATATTTTCCCCCAGTCGTTGATTTATAACTATTAAAATGAAATGGGCAAACTTCTTCTGTTTCACACGTGAAACTGCCTTGAAATCAGTAGCATTGTTTGGGTATCAGAGAGAGCCTAATTTAGCTCATTGTTTATATCCATTTTGGTTTTTAATGATAATAGTGAGAAAAACTTCTCTTTCAGAATTCTTTCCATTTCTGTGTTTTATATATAAGAGGGTAGAGACTGTCTCTGTCCCTGAAATTTCTCCCAAGGTTACTTCTCTCATTATTCCAGTGGAGTGTTTTGTGGGTACAGACCAGTACACCCTTGTTTGGGGTTTTCCTCCTTTATCTTTCCAAGTAGACATTGTTGACTTTCCTCTGTGATTAGTCATCAAATATGAGAGGATATTGTTATAAAAGAGTTTGCTGCTAATAAATAAATATTCCACATGCACCTCTGAGCGATTGGTATTTAACCAGTTTAATAGCAGTTGTTGGCCCACCATTATTCTTATTGATATCCTTTCCGTGGTATTTCATTTTTCTTCCACTTTGCCACTTTCTTACACCAAAGATTGTGAGTTCTTTGTTCTCTTGTGCCTCCTCTTTGTCTTTTCTCTCTGAAAAGAGAATTAAACCACACCAGCCCCTTTTGCCAGTGCAGAGTTCCTGAGTAAGAGTCCAACTGCTCTCGCTGGCCTTTTCTCCCTTCAGAAATAGCTCAGGAAGGGGGTATTTGAAATTCTACCTGAGTCATTTGTGTGTCAGTTCCAAAATGCTTTGTTGTCCTCTCATATGTGATTTAGCATGTACTTGTAGGGATGAGTTCTATTTAGTACCTCCTATTATCTGCTGATACTGATGTGCTTTTTCAGTGATAAAGGAGAAAGATGGAATCTGTGCCTCACTGTCAGCCAAAGACTACCCACACTCCCTTTATAAAGGAAAATCTTTCTAATAAGGATTGATTCCTCCTTGTTCCTTTAGGCATTTTCTTCCCTTTGTTTCCAGTAACTCTCATTCTGGGAGATGGGACAATAAAGTTTCCATTTTTCAGATAGGTTATTTAGACTGAATGTTGTACACTGAATTCCAGTATACATCCTCCAGAATATTAGCATCACCTTGCCACAGTTATGGTTTTTATCCAGACTGGCAGCTGCTTTTAAAGGCATGCTGAACTTCAGAGAAAACCAACTTAAAATGCACAGAAAGAGAAAAATGCTTCTTTTGTAGGGCTCCTGCTGAGCTGATAACAGTCTACAGGAAGACATCTATTTAAACAGAAATAAACATGCCTTAGGATGCTTGGATCCTATTTTCAGCTTTATTAAGCTATTTTCAGCTTTATTAAGAATGCTGTGTTTAATTTTTCCAGCATATCCAGCCCCATTAATTTAGTTTACACCGCATTTGGATCAATTAGCACACTGATGATAATGTAGTATTTGCCTCTCTGCCTATTTAGAACAAGAGAAACAAGATGATGGATTTTGATTGGATTAAAGATTCTGGATTTCTTCCAAGGGCTCTATTTACTAAAAATATTAAATCTCACAGTCTGGTCAAGTGGAAACTAAAATCTATGTAGGGTGGCTGGTTAATGGATCTGTCTCCTTTCTCCAATGGCTTCTCAACTCTGGCTTGCATCCTCTTATTTTTGTTTTTAATCTGATGTTAGTGTGATCTAGTGTGATGGCAGATTGTAGTTAGCAGAAGAAAAAACAAGTGACTCACAGTATGAACTACAACTATTAAAACTAAAAACAAGGAAAATTACTTTAAACGTGAAGATGTTTAACCATTCTGTGCTCTGTTGCATGCATGCAACCTCATTAAAAATTAGTTGAGGTTACAGGCTCTTTGTAAGTCTGTACTCCATATTTTCAAGAAGATCTTTATACAGCTCCTTTTCAGAAGATTAATTACTAACCTCCTTTCTGTTTTAAAAAAGCAGAATGTTTGGACAGAATTCAGTCATCTCACCCTTACTTGAATTGGCATCTTGTTACCCCATTAGGTCCACATTAAAAAAAATGCATCAAAATGCCAGTGTTAAATTTGGGTCTCATTGGTCCTTTCTAATCTGTCATAAATGTGGGTTGAAGTACTCTTGGTTTTCTTGTTTTAATTGCCTTTTTAAAAGATGCCTATCATAAAAGGCAAATGAAAGACTTTTATTTTATTACAACATTTGCAAATGTAAGTTAGTACAATACCAGCCATTAACACTGAAAGTTCTTGCTCTCTATCCGAGATTATTGGCAGTGTTTGCTAAGATTTTATTTGGGATATTCTCCCTCGTATGCTATGCAGTGTTAAGATACCAAGGCAAGAGAAGTGAATTCTAACAGTCGGAGTATGGGATTGACAGGATCCTTAGGTTCTGTTTCCAATTCTGCCAACAACTTTCTGTGCAACCTGTGACATGTCACTTAATCTAGCTGTGCCTCAATTTACCTAGCTGTAAAATGGTCGCAATAGTATTCACTAACGTCATGGTGGTTTAATGGCCCAGGTATAATAATTGTTTGCAAAGTACTTTGAGATAATTGGATGAAAAAATCTTTAGAATGGCAAACTCCTAATATTTTTTAGAGATTTTTTTTTTCTATACCTCTGTATTCTGATACCTTTGGTTTTGTACCAAATGAACAAATACCCAACCTTGACAGCACTGTAGGGCATGTATTGTTCCCTTGGACTTGTTTATGTTCCATTTATTGCCACTTTAGCTGACACGAAACATTTATGAGTTTCTATATGTTGAGTCCTGTAATCCCATTTGCCTTCCCAGGCTTTGTATGGAGCTCTGAAAAATATTTGTTATTCATTGAAGTGCTTGTTGGATGGCAAAATATAGAAGTTGGATACAGGCCACAGGAAAATCTGTATTGTGATGCTGAATCCATCATCTTATTCACCAGTAAAATAACACAAAGAAAATTGTTACTGTACCCAGGCTGGGACTCCAGCCAACATCTGAGTTTTAGATTCCTTTATGTCCCTTTTGGGAGATATCCTTGCCTTCCTAAGCATATATGCCCAGTTTGTATTAAATTGGTGGTTCCAACTCCCTTATACAGAACAGCTGAGTATAATGTAGTTGTGGGATACTGAAAAAGCAATGGAAATCTCAAAAGCCAATTTTATTTGTGTACAGTATTCCACTACAAGTAGTATGTTAAATCCTTATCTTATCCTTCAGCAGTTTTGATGCACTACTAGCGCTCCAGAGCTTGAGACATACTGTGCTGGATAAATAGCACATAAAGCACAGTTTAAAAGGTTTATTTTGGAGTAAATATAAAAGTCCAGTTCAGTATTGAGGCACACTAGTATGGTAACATGAGGGAACTTGCACTGCCACTGACTATATATTTTTTTTGAGGATAAACAGATGACTTCAGACTCAAGGGATGTCAGTCTGCACACTTGAGTCACTAACCAAATTATGGGAAGGAGGAACAAGTACCCAGTCAGATGTTCATCCATATGCAGAAGACTTTCTCCGTACGGGTTCTAATTTGATGTTCAAGTAATTTTCCCAAGCTTTCAGTACCGGTACACATACTAGAACCCAAACTTCGCTGCTGTGGATCCTATCCAGTTAATCATATGGCATATGCTAGAATGAAGCTCAGTTTAACTGGATGTTTGATTTCCCCTCAACATTTATTTTTGTTAAAGCTTTCCCTTGTCATTTATCTGACAGCAGGAGACCATTATCTTATTGTATTATCCTGTGGGAACTTTTTTTTTTCTATTGCCATCTCTGATTATATACATTGTAAGTGGCTTAATTTTTTCTTTCTTTTACCTATCACGTACAGTGCAGTCCAAAGCTCTCTAGCCATTTCATGTGTGTAACAATAAATTGCAGGAGGTTCAAAACAATACCAATGTATCAAAGTAGCATGAAAATATTGCAAGTAAACCTAAAAGCTTTTTGCTGGGAGTTTAAAAATAAAAAGAGGGGGGGAAAACCATCACCACACATCTAGGTACAAAGTTTCAGAAAGCAAAGAGCTTCACTCCCTCTTTCCCCCATCCATCTGAATCTTGTCAGTGTACATTAGAGATGACCTGTTGACATTTTTCTCAGTAAAATCATACTTTTTTCAAAAGATCAAACCCGGTTTAACTCAAAGATGACTTCAAACAGACATGGCTTTTGTTCCTACCCAGTTTCATGAAAGTGAATATGGTAAATTTTGAACTTTCAGCGTTTTTCTTTTATTTTCACTTGAATGGAGCAATTCCTTTCAAGAGGTATCTTTCCTTGCTAGAGTTGGCATTAGTTAGAGCAACCTTAATGATGTCAGACAATATTTAAGTATTTGCTTTTTCACCACTCCAATTATATTTTCCACTATACATTATTAGATATGTTTTTAGCTTGGCACACAGAATTGGACATATCAATCCAATTTGTTTAAAAAAAACCTAGTACTGCTTGTTTACATTTCCATGTATTTCACTCCTGACATAAGTAGCATCCCTTGGTACTAAGCTAGTTCTCATTTTAGATATGCATTGGATACAGTGATTCAGAGTCTGACAGAGAAATAGATATAGAGGAAGAGGGAGAATATATGATGGTGTAGTGTATTATAACAATTTTATTGGCATGAGTTTGGTATAGCTTCATTATACACAAGTGACGAATGACATGGTAATGTCTCACTAATAAGGTGTATAGTGTTGAGCCATGAATAAGGTAAACATTTCAAAATATGTTTTCCTTTTGTGTCATTTAGACTGAGTGGATCAAATAAATATGGTCTGCTGTAATTTCATTTCCAGACTTGATTCTAATTATTCAGGATAGTCCTGGAATATTGGGAGGTAATATTCTGCAACAATGGGTAAATAAGAGCTTGTTTTTTCCTTATTATAGAAGTGTTTCTCCTTCCCTGTGTGTCTGTTTGAGTATTAAATGAACTTTTAACCTGTTTGGGGGAAGTTTTTCCTATTATTCATCATGTGTTTCAGGGGAGGTCATGCTATGGAACTTATTGTCCCCATTTTTTTTAAGGTGACATGCTGTGGTTAGCAAATTGAAGGGATATATTTTTGGAAATACATTTTTAGGACTAAGAGTTTAGCAAAGCATAATGGAGCTCCACCAGCAAGCCTTTGTGACATTCCACTGAGAACTAATAGGAGTCACATTTTTTGGGTGTGGCAAGACCAGGAGCTCACCATGCACAGGAGCTGATGCTGTTAAGGTGCTGAAACAGTTAGCATGAATAAGATTGCAAATGTGCGCACATGCGCACACCCCCACACACATCTTCTTAAGACCCACCTCTCTCATGATGTCTATGGTAAATGGCCTAATAATAATGGCTAGCCAGATGGACTGTGTAGTGTGATTCATTAAAAAAAATATATGGAGATATACCTGTCTCATAGAACTGGAAGGGACCCTGAAAGGTCATCAAGTCCTTGTCATAATCTATTATTTTATTAAAAAATAAACCCCATGATGCCTACAGGTTGTACATACAGCTAGTATACACAATTTTCTCTTACTGTTATTAGCACCCTTGTCTTTCCATTCCACCCCCAGCCCTACTGTCACTGGTTGCTTCGAGTGTCCATATGTAGGGCCTATTTGCGATACCTGTATTCCCACTGAGCTGTGTCTTATTCCTCAAGCAGTCCCACTGAAATCAGTGGAATTATTTATGGAGCAACATTACTACTAGCATGATTAAAGGTATCCGAATATAGCCTTTAAGCTTTCTCTGCACTTAAACCGCTACAGTGGCACAGCTGCGCTGCTGTCATGTTTCAGTGTAGACACTTGCTACAGTGATGGGAGGGGTTCTCCCATTGCTGTAGTTAATCCACCTCCACAACAGGCAGTAGCTAGATCTATGGAAGAATTCTGCTTTAATCTAATGCTGTCTATGCTGCGGGTTAGGTTGGCTTAACTACATCGCTCAGGGGTATGGGTTATTCACACTCCTGAGCAACATTGCTGGGGCAATCTAACCTTTTAGTATAGACCTATCCTTGGACTATAAACTCTTTGGGACAAGAATTAACATTTAATTTATGTTTATGCAGCACCCAGCACATGGGATTCTGATCCTGCTTGGAGCACCTGTATGCTACTATAATAAAGGTTAATAATAATGTCTGTACTGTAAACTAATGTGCTGCTGCCTTGTTAACCCAGTTTTGCAGAGTTCGAAACAATAGTGGCCAAATACTATCAACAAAGGTGTGAACTTTCTCCCCCTCTAGCCCATTCATCTCAAAGACGTGTGAAACATATGTGTGTGTTTTTGCTGAAGGTGTAAAAACTGATCTTCCTTAAAAACATTTTGGTCTCTTTTGTAAGTAAATCTCAGCCTCCAGAGTATTCTCTATAGAGTGAATTTCAATGCCATATATTTAGTCCCATACAAAGGGCCGGGACAAGACCTAAATTGAAGTTTTATATTGGATTTATGTGTATTTAGGACTTCTGTACACAGTAGTAAATTTAATCTTGTATAGAATACTTTGGATATTGAGATTAAAATGTTTAAGAATTTCATTTTAGTAATGTTAGTAAACACTGGGAATACCACTGTAATATTATGTAGCTGCAAATGCAAAATTGGAACGTTTTTTGTGGGTAACCTCTGTGCACATATCTCTCTATATATATAGGTGTGTGTGTGTGCTTGTTGCGTTGTAGTGTGTGGGATGTATAGAGTTATGAGCAGTAGATTAATCGGCATGTTTCAATAACAAAAATAAATACCATCGTTTTACTGGTTTCCCACACAGTGTTTAATAGCTATGAAGCCGTTTATTGATGATATCAGGGAACTGATACATTTGTTAAAATAAATATATTATCCATGCCATAAAATTAAATGGTGCATTGCAAAGTAATTTACCAAGTATCTCTTTAGTCAGTTTTTGCAAACTAAATGTTGTGATATGATATGATATTGGAACAAAGATGCATAAAAATCTGTATAGAAACATATTCCATTAGAAAATATAGTCTTGTAACATGCACTGCATTTGATATACGCACTACTTTTGCACCAAAAATGTACTGCTTCCTGTTAACAGGCTTCCATTATGACATTTTAAAAAATCCTTTACATTATATAGAACCTTATCATTAGAAGGGAACACAAACTATCACATAAGAGCAGCCGTACTGGGTCAGACCAATGGTCCATTTAGCTTAATATCCTGTCTCTGACAGTGGACTGTGCCAGGTGCTTCAGAGCCAATGAGCAAAACAGGACAATTTTGAGAGATCCATCCCCAGTCATCCAGTCCCAGCTTTGTGCAATTGGATTTTTAGGGATACCCCGAGAATGGGGTTGCCTCCCTGACCATCTTGGCTAATGAAGATTGATGGATCTATCCTCCAGGAACTTAATTCTTTTTTGAACCCAGGTATATTTTTGACCTTTTCAACATCCCCTGGCAACAAGTTCCACAGGTTGACTACACGTTGTGTGAAGAAGTATTTCCTTACATTTATTTTAAACCTGCTACCTATTAATTTCATTGGGTAACTCCTAGTTCTTGTGTTATGTCAAGAAGTCAGTAATGCTTCACTTTTCACTTTCTCTGCACTCTTCATGATTTTATAGACTTCTGTCATATCCTCCGTTAGTCATCTCTTTTCTAAACTGAATAGTCCCAATCTTTTTAATTTCTCCTCACATGGAAACTTTTCCATGCCTCTAATATTTTTGTTGCCCTTCTCTGTACCTTTTCCAATTCTAATGTATTTTTTTTTTTACATGGGGTGATCAGAACTGTATGTAGTATTCAATGTGTGGGCGTACCATAGATTTATAGAGTAGCATTGTCATATTTTGTTTTCTTATCCAGCCCCTATCTAATGGTCCCTAATAGTCTGTTAACTTTTTTGATTGCCATACACATTGAGTGGAAGTTATCAATGAACTATCCATGATGACTCCAAGATTTCATTCTTGAGCGATAACAGCTAATTTAGACTTCATCACTTTGTATGTATAGTTGGGATTATGTTTTCCATGTGCATTATTTTGCACTTATCCACATTGAATTTCATCTGCCATTTTGTTGACCAGTCACACAGTTTAATGAGACCCCTTTGTAACAATTTCCAGTCAACTTTGGACTTAACTATCTTGAGTAATTTTGTATCTTCTGCAAAATTTGGCACCTCACTTTTTTTTAGATTGTGTATGAATATGATGAACAGCATATGTCCCAATACAGATCCTTGGGGGACCTTGCTGTTTACCTCTTTTCATTGTGAAAACTGGCAATTTATTCCTATTCTTTGTTTCCTGTCTTGTAACCAGTTAGTGATCCATGCGAGGACCTTCCCTCTTATACCATGATTGCTTAGTTTGCTTAGGAGCCTTTGGTGAGGGGTCTTGTCAAAGGCTTTCTGAAAGTCCAAGTACACTATATCCATTGGAGCACCCTTGTCCACACGCTTGTTGACTCAGTCAAAGAATTCTAATAGATTGGGGAGGCATTTATTTCCCTTTACAAATGCCATGTTGACTCTTCCCCAACATATCATGTTTCTGTATGTCTGATAATTTTCTTTACTATAGTTTCCACCAATTTTCCTGGGGCTGACTGGCCTGTAATTACCATGATCACTTCTGCAGCCTTTTTAAAAAATCAGCGTTACGTTAGCTACCCTCCTGTCATCTGATATTGAGGCTGATTTAAGTGATAGGCTACATATCATAGTTAGTAGTTCTGCAGTTTCTTATTTGAGTTCCTTCAAAACTCTTGGGTGGATACCATCTGGTCTTGATGTCTTATTACTGTTTAATTTATCAGTTTGTTCCAAAAACTCCTGTATTGACACTTCAGTCTGGGACAGTTCCTCAGATTTGTTACCTAAAAAGAGTGGCTCATGTGAAGGTTGATGCAGAGAATTCTTTTGCTTCTCCATAATGGCCTTGTCTTCCTTGAGTGTTCCTTTAGCATCGGAATGGTCCAGTGTACACAGGGTATACGTTTATTTTGAGCCTCTATTATGGTGTTTTCAAATAGTCTCCATGCAATTTACAGGCACTTCGCCCTTGTGACTGTTCCTTTTAATGTCTCTTTAACTAGCTTCTTCAATTTTGTATAGGTCCCCTTTTTGAAGTTATGTGCTACCATGGTAGACTTCTTTGGCATTTCCCCCCGCCCCCACAAGGATGTTAAATTTAATTACATTATGGTTGCTGTTACTGAGCGGTTCAGCTATATTCACCTCTTGGACCAGATCCTGGGTTTCATTAGGACTAAATCAATAATTGCCTCTTTCTAAGCAAACATGTTTATTTTCAAGGTAAAAGAATAACAGAAAAATCATATTAAAAGCAATACAAGAATTTTACATGCAAGCATAATAAGCTTACTGGAGATCACCCTCTGACTCCAGCCAGGGCTCTGGCTGCTGAACAATCCTTCAAACCCACCAACAGGTTTTTCTGTGGTTATCTGATCATAACCACTTTGGCTGAGAACCAGCAAACTCACGAATCTAAGGGACTTTTGATCCTGGGAATAGGTAAATCGTAGCCAAAGGTCCCCTCCCCAGGGTAGCGTGTCAAAAGAACATGTCTCTTCTCTCAAGTATTTCCTAGGAAACCTCCACAACTAACAGTTGATTCTTGTTTTAGCCCATTGCTTAAAAAGAGTCCTTTGGCGCTCATAACGCTTCCCAAGGTTTGCATTAGTCATGTCTCCTACATACAGTCCCCCAGTAACATACAAAACATTTTCATTTTTCATACAATGAGCTTCTAAAATACTTAATTCAATATGAGTTAATTTAATAAGGTTTGTCCAGGATATTGCAGGAAATTGTGGCATCTGTCATAGCAGCTTGCTGTGATGCTGTAAGTGAAGGGAAATTTTGGTCAAACATGGAAACATGAAAAGTTCCAGAAGATCTTTAATGTCCCTTAGGCCCTGATCTGAAGCCCGTTAAAGTCAATGAGGCCATGTGTACACTGCATAGTAACCCCAGTTGGGGATCTGTGCCTGCAGACTTGGTGTTTCCAAGCCCATGCTTGAGCAGCCACACTGCATTGTAATCCTGGGCCTCACAACCGGTGCTGAGTGTCCATACAGCTTGAGGCAGGCCTGAGTCAGAAGAGTTTCTAGCACCTTCATGAGCTGTAGCATGTTGCCCCTCTAAGACTTAGTTCCTAGTGCATTGTGGGAGAGCTTGATGTAGGACTTCTTTTTAGTGCTGGCCACATTGAGCAGCTTGTGTGGAAATTAAGGGTTGGATGCTGAGCAGCTATATTCATACCAGGATGTTGGTTCTGGTTCCTGGGAATTGAGTAGGACTTTTGGGGGATGGAAGGGCTGGGAAACTCAAGCCCAGGGGATTATGGGATAGCATAGGTGGACTTTTCAGGCACAAGTCTGGTGACCTGGAATTGAGCTGCATCCACACTGCAAAATGCCCAGGCTTGGCCCCACAACATAGTGTTCTCAGACCCATACTCCTGGCTGGGTCATTGTGTCCAATTCCTGAGTACTTTCTGGCCCAACTCACAGATTTGTGTGTAGATGGTAGAGAGGCTTGGCCTTAAACCTGAGTCTGAGCCCATGTATACTATGCAGTATGGACATACCTGGAGAGTCTTTCCACTGACTTCTCTGGGCTTTTGATCAGTCCCTGGGGCTGGATTCACAAAGGGTTTAGGCATTGCAATGCTAAGCACTGCAGTGCCTAACATTTAGGTGCCTTGCCACCCAGTGGAATCCCCAGCCTCTCTATCAGATACATGGGGAGAGTTAGGTGCCTAAAGATAGAATCCACAAAAGCAAGCATATTGAGCAGGAAACTGTGCTAAGCTAGCCAATACAAAATGTTGAGGAGTGGTGCCCCTCTCCAGGAGATAGGCATGCAAGTCCAGGTCAGTGGAAGGTGCCTGTCTCTGCTTGGGGTTCTCAGCTGTGAACTTTCTCCTGAAGCTAGGTGCTGAAGCATTTTTTGCAAGAAATGTGGGGTGCAGTGTGGTAGGGGGAGGAGGAAGAGGCAGCCTCCTGATAACCTTTAGCCCAGTGGTTAGGGAACTCATTTGGGATATGGGAGAGATGTAGCTTCAGTTCCCTCTTCTACCTGATGTGGAGAAGAAGGGCTTGAACTCACCTCTCAGGTGAGTGCCTTAACCATTGGGCTCTGGGTCTCTCTGTTCTGTTGAAGCTGTTTCACTGTGTCTAAATAATTAAATATGCTTTGGGCCAGAGAGAGATTGATTCTCAGTCTATAGTACAGTGATTAGGGCACTCACACGACAGGTGGGAGACTCAAGTTCAAATCCCTTCTCCACATCAGGTGGTGGTGGGATAACGAACCAGGTCTCCCACGTCCCGCATGAGTGTCCCAATAAGGGAGGTCACTGCCACCTCTTCCTGAACTCTCACCCTCAGCTGTTCAGTGTGAGTTGAGGCATGCGCTGAGCACACCAACAGATCAGGCCAGAGCTGGGGCAATTCTAGCTTAATGATCCCACTGGTGCTTAGGCATGAGATAGGTGTCTGTGCGCCTAGACTGAAGTGGCTGTGCACATGCTCAGTGGCAGAAACTTAGGGTACTCTAACAGTAGAAATTTAGTTGACGTAGGACTTTGAGTGCCCACAGGATTAGGCAGCAGCTGAATGGCCAATTTGAGAATTTCAGCGCTGTCACTTCAGGCACCTTGTCCTCTCCTGGTCTAGCCCCTGGTGTCATGTATGGTTGTGTACACACTAAAGGGGACATTTTCAAAAAGAGCTGCGGCTCAGTCTCCCTTTTTGTGGACTCAGATT
This sequence comes from Trachemys scripta elegans, assembly GCF_013100865.1. NCBI lineage: Eukaryota > Metazoa > Chordata > Testudines > Emydidae > Trachemys > Trachemys scripta. The sequence continues at coordinate 84,968,428 of NC_048301.1, forward strand.
GATCTCAGTCTTTTGCAGATACAAATTGTGTCACTTACCCTCTGATTGAGGGTGCAAATCACGTAGCGACAGGCACCAGTAGCCTGACTTCCTCCAGTCATTCAGCTTGTGGGTACAAGAACCCAAAATAGCTTCCAAAATGGAAGTGCAGGTACAAGTTACACATGCAAAATTGGAGGCCACTCTTGACATTTAGCTCCAAAATGTTGTTTTTTATTTTTTTAAACAAATCAGTCCTTTGCCTCCTTACTTCGGCATTGTATGGAAGGAAACAAGACTCCCTATGATCCTTGATATATACACACACACACACACACACACTCACATATGTGGTATGTTAGTTGATCGTGCATGAAGTACATTTTTAAACATTTATGTCCCTTTGACAGATCAGAACCAATTCCACTGAAAGGGAGATCTGTGACCTAGGAACCACGTCCCTGCCAAATTTCGAATGTTTAATATTTACCGTGTGGCTCTAGAGGTATTTTAAAGAAAGGTCATAGAGCTTATTTTTTTAATAATGAGAATTTTCCCTTTCTGTACACTATGTATGCTTTCAAAAAATGGTAGAACAATTCTAGTTCAAACTAAAAATAAATATCACTCCTGAGTTGAGAAAAATATGACCAGTAATCTGAAAGGTTGAATTTTCAGGAAGTTATAAACATTTGAAGTAGAAACGCTTTGGCATCTTAACTATAGGTGATATGCTTAAAATAGTTGTCTTTGTCTGTCTGTAACTATGGATCAGGTTCCTGGGTTCAGCTGAACTGTTTTTTGCGTAGGACCTGAGAAGAAAGAAAGATGGCCCTAAGCAACAATTTCCCCAGCTCCCGGTGTTGGGGTCAGCTGTGGGGACCAATTCAGTACCCTAACCTATCTTACAGCTGCCTCAGCAGGCCATTATTCTAAGGCCCACTCCACTGGCTCAAGATTCTGGAGCACAACATGCTCTGATAACATACACTACTTTCCTTGGCCCACCTCCTTATGCCAAGGAAACTAGGAGTAAGTGGCATAGAGCCATCTAAATCAAATTGATGCCAGCTGGTCATTCTTTATGAGGGGGAGGGGCGGCAGCTGAGGATCAGACTTTCTGTTTCGTGTTCCCCTATTTACCTCTGATTTCATAATCCAGTCACTACAGAATGAGCTCTCCCTAGAATAATGGCAAAAAAAAAGAAGAGTGGAGATAGATGGCAGTAATATTATTAGTGTTTTTTATTTGTATTACCATAATGCCTTGGAACCCTTGTCATAGACCAGGACACACTTGTGCTAGGTGCTGTATAAACACAAAACAAAAAGATGGTCTTGCCAGAGAATGGTTGTACATATTTTCACAGTTACTAGTTTACGTATGTCTGTTCATGTATATCTATATCCAGAAAATGACATTGATGGCATTTTAGATTGTCAAACAAGCATGCACAGTACATTCTGGAAATGCAAAGACTAAGGGGCCAAATTCTCAGTCAATGTGTAAATTGGTGTAGCTTCACTGCAGTTAAAAGCTGCAAATCTAGCCCTTAATGTTTCTCAGTAATGTTAGCTTAGCTGCATTGCACAAAGATAGTATTTTCTATTCCTCGTTTTCCTGTTAAACATGTAGTTTAATATAATTTCATTTGTGTAGTTAACTCTGTGTCATAAAAGTACCTAGAAGGATCAGATCTTTAATATGTGTCTATTTCACAGGGGGTGTTGTAAGGTTTAATTGTTTATAATGGGTGTTGAGAGCCTCAAATGAAAGGAGTTATGTTAGAACAAAGTATTATGATGATTATAATGATGATGTTGATACATACCGTACCTGCTGTCACACCAGATTGAACAAAGCAGTATCAGCCTTCTGACTTTCAGATTTTTGCACAGCAGTCACTACAACATCATTTCTTCTGTGTAGTTTTTTTGTTTCGATAATAATGTGCTTAATTAAACTCCTTGGAAACAGATATAATAATAATAATAATAATTAATACCTACCTCCTCTATAGCACCTTTTGACCTAAAGCACTATACAAAGAAGGTCACTATCATTCCTCCCATTTTTTACATGTTGGCTGAATCTTAGTCGAGTGCTCTCTGCATTAGGCCACAATTGCCTCAGTGATTCATGTCAGTTTTGGGGTCATAAATAAGGGGAAAATAATTTTAACCCAAACTGCCATCCAAAAATAAGTTTGTATATCTACATTGTCCATAATCGTGGAAAACTCCCCTAATGGAATATGTTCAAATTTACAGAAATCTAAAGGATTTTGAAAAGCTGGATAGTTTCCTCACATGTCTTTCAGTAACTCCTATGGCACTTGCATGTGAATATCATCATGATACACTCTGTGTGAGGATGTCCCAGCCTCAGAGATGTTAAATGACTCTTAAATGAGAAGTTCACACTTCGGGATTTAACTACACCACTACCTCGATATAAGGCGACCCGATATAACATGAATTCAGATACAATGAGGTAAAGCAGTGCTCCGGGAGGGCAGGACTGCGCACTCTGGTGTATCAAAGCAAGTTCAATATAATGCGGTTTCACCCGTAACACGGTAAGATTTTTTTGGCTCCCAAGGACAGCGTTGTATCGAGGTAGAGGTGTACTACACAAATCATTAAGTAATGAATGTGTGTAGTCTGTTGGTTCGACGATGGTTTCATACTCTCTCTCTTTGTGGATTCTGGAGTGACTCAAGTCCAAAGCATTACGTGCATGCTCATGAGCAGATTGGGCAGACAAAGTCATCGGTGAGCGTCTTGATAGCTATAGCAGTAGTATGACGCTTTTCCCTTGCAGCTAACAATCAATTATTTCTGTCCTCTTCTGAGGCTTGAAAAGCTCTAAGTGTTGTGTGTTGCCATGCTGGTCTATTTAATGCAGCCTTCTCAAGATCATACAGTTTTATTGCACCAGAGTGAATACTGTTCTTGATGCTGTCCTTGTAGCCCTTTCTGGGGCGGCCTTGATTCCGGTGTCCTTGTGCCAATTCTTCATAGAAATTTTTTCTGAGGAGTCAATATTCAGGCATCCTAATGACGTGTCAAACCCAGCGTAGTTGGGCTTTTATCAGCATGGCCTTGATGAATGTGGCATTTGACTTTTGGAGAACCTCCAGGTTGGTAATTTTGTCCTGCCAGTGGATCCCCATAATGGCGCACAGAGACCGCATATGGAAGGCTGTAGCCCTAAGGATTAATCTGCTTGTCTGTATAAATATATCTTTCTTATAAAATAAGTATTTGATGTATTGGATTTATAGATTTATATGAAAAGTAAGTTTAGCTGTAATGCAAGAGACTTACCTACAGGTTAAACTCTGTATGTTAAAGCTAATGCGTAGTTAACACCTTTTTGAGACCCTTCCCAGGAAAAAGTGAAATTAGGTCAAACACCCATGCAGATGTCTAGAGACCTTTACCTAGACCAATAGTAAAATGGGGTGGAAAATAAGGGGTTTTGCCCACATTCTAACGTATTTACCACAAGTGCGTACATACCTGTCATTCATACGCGCATGCATACTAGCCTATGGGTAAGTGTACCCTAACATTTCCGTGGGGGAAGAATGAAATATGGGCATAGGAGGGAGGATTTCCGATTAAATACCTTATGAAAAGGCAGGCAATCTACCCATCTACCTACTCCTGTCTACTCTTCATTGCCTCCACCTTTCAACTACGTATCGATACTACTCATCTTCCACATGACTATTAACTATTGATGGGTCGTTCTTCATTCTTTTCAAGACTGTAAGTTAAAAAGGGATTTAATCTCATTTACATTTTATTCAGATAATGCATATAGAGTTAATTTAGAAAGCAAGTCGCTTTGCAGTAGCTTCCTTTACTAGAAGTGTGAAAAATGCCCAAGGTGTTGCCAGCACCAGGTTATTATCAAGAACAGGGTGTGAGTATTAATCCATGTTGCAGTGTATAGCCTTATATTATCTTAAAGAACTGTAATCCAAGTGTAACTCTGAAATTCTAACTGTTTTACCATTTACTTACTATCTTCATTGATTTTAATAAAAAGTCTTTATGACTACATCTGTTTCTGTGTAAACTTCCTTCACAACCCCGAATTTCCTTTTATAAACTCTGTGAATCCTGATTCAGGATGAACTCTATCTTCTGATTAAACAAATTGGTGAGCCAAATACCCATACTAATTAATATTCACAATAATTATTAAACTATTAAAAATTAATAAAATTATTAATTAAAGAAAAATAAAATTAAGTGGATAAATTAAATCAACACTACTAACCTACCCCAAATCAGGCTACAAGGCCTATAGCTGTTTGATATGCCATTTGTATGGTGCCCAGGTCTCAAAGCCGTAGAGGAGAGATGTGAGCACAAAACCATTGTAAAGTTTTATTTTTGTTGAGAGGGTTATGTTGTGGGATTTCAGGACTTTATGTAACTTTCCTAATGACTGAGAATCTTTCTATATTCTGTTCATGATCTCTTTGTCAAGAGATCCATCATGGGAGATGTTGCTGCCAAGATAGGTAAAACTGTCAACTTGCTTTAGATGGTTTCCACTAATGGATATGCTAGGGGATATAGCACAGAGCAGTGAAGATGATTGGTGCAACACCACAGTTTTCTCCAGGTTGATTGTGATGCCAAACAATTTTGATGCTTCAGCAAAGCGATCTACGATGCACTGGAGATCTCCCTTTGTGTGTGCTAGGAGAGCACAATCATCTGCAAAGAGTACTTCTCTTAGTAGTAGTTTTGTTACTTTTGTTTTTGCTTTAAGGTTTGTAAGATTGAAGACTGAGCCGTCGTGTCTGTATCTGATGTATATGCCTCTGTTGAGCCCATCTGTAGCATGGTTGAGAACTTCAGTGAAGAAGAGGTTGAACAGTACAGGGGCGAGGACATAGCCTTTTTTGACTCCATATGAAATGGGGAAGGAGTCAGTGAAATCTCCATTAAAAAGTACCTGACCTTGCATCCCCTCATGAAATAAACGAATGATCTTTACCTGTTTTGGTGGGCAACCAAGTTTGCTGAGGGTCATCTATAGGACTTTATCAAATGCTTTTGTCAGATCGATGAAAACACTGAACAAATTTAAGGTTTTGTTCGATACATTTTTCTTGTATTTGCCTGATACTGAAAATCATGTCTCTGGTGCTACGACCAGGTCTGAATCCACACTGAGTCCCAGGTAGACTGGCTTCTGAGACAGATTAAATCAATCGTGTCAGGAGGACCCGAGCAAAGATTTTTCCCGCAACAGATAGGAGAGATATCCATGGTAGTTCTCACAGACCATTTTGCTGCCTTTGTTTTTAAATAAAGGAATAATTGTGGCATCTTTGAAGTCTTGTGGCATTTCTTCATTGTCCCAGATGTCAGTAAGGATCTTCTGGAGTGTTGTTACCACTTTTGGACCCGCAGATTTGTATATTTCTGCTGGTATTCCATCTCAGCCCGAGGACTTTCCTGAGCTCACCAAACTGATTCCCTTTTCTGTCTCTTAAAGTGAGAGTGGTGAGTCAGGGTAGTGCTGAATAGGCTTTTGAGGTATCCGATTAATAGCACTTGTTTCAGTTGAGGATGGTCTGTTCAGTAGTTGGCTAAAATGTTCAAACTATTTCTGGTCCATGCCATGTTTGTCTTTGACTGTCTTGCCATTAGCCATCATGAGCGAACCTGTGCCCATCTTTGAATGTCCATAGACTAGCTTCAAGGAATCAAAGAACTTCTTTGTTTCATTTGTTTCTGCATATATTCGAGTGTCTTCTGCTATCTTCTCCCATCATTTATCTTGTATCAAGCGTAGTTGTCTTTTTGCCTTGCTTTGCAGGTATTTAAATCTCTCTCTCTTTGAGGAGGACTGAGTATCATTTTGCCAGATTTTTTTTTCTTTCAAGAGTACTGTGATTTCCTCATCATTTTCATCAAACCAGTCACGGAGAGCCCTTTTCTTCCATCCAAGGATGTCAGTTGCAGCTCTTTGTACTGTCTCTCTAAATTCCTCCCATAAGACAGGATTATCCCCAAGGTTGGTTTCTAGTGCATTTTGTAGCTTGTCTCAATAGGATGCATGGTTTAGTGTAACAATATCAGGGGATGTCTTGATTGTTTTGGGGCGTTTCAAGTGTGTGGATACAATGTGTAGATTCAGTATTGACCTAATCATTCTATGATCCGTCCAACATTCTGCTCCACGCATGGTTCTGGTGATCTTGACATCCCTTATTTCACATTGTCGGACAATGATGTAATCTATTAGATGCCATTGTTTGGATCTGGGGTGTATCCATGTAGTTTTATATTTGTCTGCCTGTCTAAATATGGTATTTGTAATTGTCAGGCTATGTTCTGCTCACTTGCTTAGGAGTAGGAGACCATTTTCATTTATTTTTCCGATGCCATTTTTCCCAATGACATCTTGCCAGTTGTTGTTATCTTTACCTACTCTTGCATTAAAATCTCCTAGGATGATTAGTTTGTGGTGTTGATTTGAAGAGAGAATCAAGATCAGAGTAGAACCGTTCCTTAGCATCATCAGGATTTGTTAAGATGGGTGCATATGCACTGATGATGGTAGTAAATCGTGACTTATTTAGTGGTAACTATTGTTTCATGAGTCTTTCGTTAATGCCTATTGGAAAGTCTTCAAGACATTGCAAGAGTTTGGTCTTCATTGCAATTCCCACTCCATAGATTCTATCTTCATGTAGTTCTTTTCCCTTCCAAAAGAAGATGCAACTCCCAGCCAGTTCTGTAATAATGCCCTCATCTGCCAACCTAGTTTCACTGAGCGCTGCAATGTCAATGTCATACTGGGCTAGCTCTTTTGAAAGGAGAGCTGTTCTTCTTTCAAATCAAGAGGTGTTGTCTTTGTCTATCATAGTCCTGATGTTCCAAGCAGCAATCTTTAGTGCTTTTTTTAGTTATCTTTGGGTTTTCAACCACATTGAGGATGATCTGCCAGCCACGGTAAGCTGTTGGGATTTAATTTGGGCAGGTAGTGTTTGAGGCACCATTTCTAGCCCCTTCCCTCACAAAGGAAGACCAATGCAATCCTAAAAAGGGCTGCTCTGTCACTGGGGAGTTGCCGAGCTTCCCTGTTGCCCTTGGGTCAGGGATGGCCAGCCAATGTCCCAGGCCGCCTGCATGCAGGCTTGTGGCTACAACTGCCAGTAATTCTCTTCACCTGTCGCTTTGCCACTCCCCCATCGCCAGAGGACTTTTGACGAGAGATGTGCATGAATGATGCGTGTGTGAAGATTAAAATGGGAGAGTCATTGCACTGGGACAATTCCATTCTCTTGGCTGCTGAAGCTTGGCCCAATGCAGGGGTGGCTCTAGGCACCAGCACAGCAAGCACATGCCTGGGGCGGCAAGCCGCAGGGGGCGGCGTGCCGGTCGCCGTGAGGGCAGCAGTCAGGCAGCCTTCGGTGACATGCCTGTGGGAGGTCTGCCAGTCCCGCGGCTTCGGCGGCGGGTACGCCAAAGGTGCAGGACCAGCAGATCACCCACAGAAACGCTGCCGAATCCGCGTAACTGCCGAGGGCCACCTGACTGCCGTGCTTGGGACAGCAAAAAACATAGAGCTGCCCCTGGCCCAGTGGCCCAAAGACTGTTGCAACTGGAGGCTTCTTTAGCTGCAGTGGATAGCCATGACTTCTGTAGTGCTCCATCATGCCTTTCACCTTCCACAATACGTTGCTGCACTGCTTTTCAAGCTGTTGGACCAATATATGGTCTTTTTCACCTTGGCTACCAGAGCAGTCTTCGTATGCTTGGGAGGACAGTCCTGAAATGACCGTCAGTTTCCACACTTCTGGTTACCCTTATTGGGTAACCAGTAATCAATAGATACAAGTGTTACCCTGTGAGGGGGAAAGGAGGCTGATTTAAGGATGTGGGATTATTTATTGTGCCATTTACATGCTGAATTAAACATTAAATATAAATCAACACTTATCAGCTGACTCTGGGTGGCTAGTTATGATCCAGCTTTAAGATAAGAAATGGGAATAATATATCAAACTGGTGTAAATTCCACATTCTAGATGTGATAGAAGCTCTGCAGCCAAGAGACATACAAACCAGACACAGAGCAAAGCAAAGTAGCTGGGGCGGGAGGGAGAAACACCTGCCCAGTTTAAAAATGTAAACATAGCTGTTATTTGTACTAACCAGGATAGAACAGCCTCAGAAATGGACAACGTCCTAAACTTTAATGACAGCACTTCTTCATACTAAGGCATCTCAAGATGCTTCACAATAATATTAAAATTAAAAGATGATCCATCCTATGGAATTAAATTAGTTAAAATCAGTTACATCCAATGAAACAAATACATTGTGTATTTATACCATTTATACCATTTCCTCAGCCCTACCTAAGTCCCCTTTGTACTTACTGCTGCAGTGGTGCAAAGGGAACTACAAGCTGATTCGAACAGCTGATTCCCTCCTATGCTTTATGCTATTTTTTCTTCCCAGTTTGGGCATAAAGGGGTGAGTCAGGGTCATCCCAATGACAGGAGGAGCCAGCCAGGCTGTAGTGCACAGCGCTCCGGGCTATCCTTGGCCACTACAGCAGCCACTGTGGGACTGCTCTAGTCAACATAACTTAAAAAGGGAGCCATTTTGGTCCCCAGCATCAGTGTAATGGGAAGGTGGCTTAGAGCCCAAGAGGAAGCTATCAGTAGGTGTCAGTGCACAAATGCTCAAAATTGTTGCCATGCAATATGACACATCTGTTTTAGTTAACCTTTGTCAGTGGCCAGTATAATTAAGGGGTCAGTGATTTGGAAAAAGAGAATAAAAGCACCAGGACAAATTCTATTAGTTACATTTGTGTGACCCTATGGCCCAAACTATGTGATTTGAATGAACCAGAGGAAGCATGCAGGTCTATCATTCACAGCTACAATGGAACTGATGTTAACTAGAGATGTTCCTTTTGGAAATATCTGGTTTTATTGAGGGTAAAGTGGTATCTCGTTGCTCATAACCTAGAGTGCACGCCTGCATGCTGAGAACTGGGATGACCCTAAACAGTTTCTGTGAAGAATTGGAAAAAAAACCTTTTATAAATATTGTTTTACTATATTTTTAACCCTAAGATATTTTCTTGTTCCATTAATGAAAATGTGTCCATGTAGAACTGTACCCAGTTACAGTCCAGTGAAACTCCTTCTTAATGGTTCAAGAATACTAGCCTTGAATCTTTGAAACAGGTGCCCAGTGCAGATAGCACTAGCATTAAACACTGTAGAGTTCTTCTAGTTTCCAGAATTGGTATCAACTCTTCTTTGAGGTTGACCATGGTGACTCATCTGCAATTCTAAGTGGTGTAGATGGCACTAGAAATGACAACTTCTCAGTCCAACATTTTTTTTCTTTCACTCTTTTGTTCCCTGATTTGCGAGTTTTGGAGGTGCTGTCCACCAATAGGAAGAACAAAGAAATATATATCAGCTGTTGGATGATCTTGCTCCAAAGCTTGGCTACTATAGGGAACTCCCATAATTTATGTATTAAGATTCCACATACATTGAAACATTTCCTACAAACTGTAGATTGTAGGAGGCCCATCCTATGATTTTGTAAATGTATTTCCTAAATAAATTAAGCACAGTTCGTCTTGTACATAGATCCATGCAACCATAGAGAGAACAGCATTCCACTTTTTTAACAGATTTTTGCAAAAAACACATTTGCTGTAGAAAAAAAAAACATTTAAGACAAAATATTCCCAACCAGTTCTGGTGTTAGTACTTGCATTCTCTACTCTACTCTTATTCTCTTGTATTCTAACCCAAGAAATAGAAAGTTAGAAGTGGAGCAAATGAGTGCAGAATGTCCTACTGACCCACAATGGAAACAGTAGATGAATCAGCATTAAATATTTTGTCTGTGTAGTAAAACCTTTCCTTTTGATTATTCTTTTTCACTGCCTTAATCGTTCTCCTTTCCCTTATACAAATTTGATTTGACTGGGACAGGATGGCTTGGGGCATTGTTAATAGAATGCAGAGCTGTTCAAATTTGGACCAGTTCATTAGCGACTGCAAATCATTATATGTTAAAGGCTGCTTGGTAACCTAAAGGAAATGGGTTGGTAGCCTCTTAAGTCATTTCCTAGAGGGAGATGTCTATATCTAATTTGGCATCCTTCTTGATAGTCTCAGTGGGAGATTAAGGACTGTATGGACATGGAGAATGAGCTGCCTTGTCACCCTGCTTTTTTAGCAGAGCTGGGCAGGAAATATGTTTCCCAAAAAATGTCAAGGACACTGAAAAATTTCCCATCCCAAATGGGGATGAAAAGCCAATATCAAATTTTTTTGCAAATTGAAAATCCAGGGGAAAAAAATGGGTTCAAGTCAATTGGAACATTTCATTTTGATCGTTTTTTTTGTTTACATTGTTTTACTAGAATTAGGTTACATTTCAAAATGAAAAGTCATTTCACACTTGAAAACTGGAATTTTTCTTTTTGAAAATAGCAAAACAAAACATTTTGACAGTTTCAAAACCTTTTTCCAAAATACTTTTAAGTCTAAAAATTTGTCAAAAATGGACCCTTTTCAGCAACCCCCCCCCCCAAATCAGTTTCAATGAATCGGCATTTACCAATGAAAAAACATTTTGATGGAAAATTTCTTACCAATCCTGTATTTAAGTTCCATTACTTAGGCATTGTGAAGATGCTCCTTTCTGTGTTCTGTCTGTTGTGTGGACAGGGGACTTTAGGGCTTGTCTAAACAAGCAATTAGGACATGGCAAGTTCCAATGGAAATCTGCTGAAAGTTCCCAAGTGCGTGTTGACGTACTGCTGACGTCAGTGTACACTATGTCTGTGCATGGCAGCAGGATCCATGTGGATGGTTAGTGTCATAGAAATTTCTGTCCGTTCCAGCTGAGGAATAAGGAGAAACGGACACAGCTAGCCAAGCAAGGAGCCCTGGGAGGGGCGACCCGTTTATTTCAATTGCTGTTGGGTTCGAGCTCATAAGTCAGCAAGAACAAAGAAAACACTTACACCAAAGCATTATATGCAGTTGCTTATGATAATCTATCATTCTATGATTGGCCAAAATTTGTCATCATTACCATACATAATTAGCAAGCTACATGTATCTGCCCCTCTTATGACCCCTTATTGTTCATCTACTTGCCCCTCCTCCTTACTTATTTTGCAAACTAAGCAGTTTATCTACAGGACGCAGGCTCAGAAAGGTCCATTGTCTGCAGGTTTGGAGTTTGGCTACATTTCCTCTTGAAGGAACTTCCTGAGTTAAGACATAGCTATAACTGTGCTTTATATCTTCCATGTGTACGGGACAAATTTGCCCCCTGGCAGTTAAGCAGAATAATTTTATCTCATTAGCATGCGACCCACTGGAGCGCTGTAGGTTTTTACCTCAGCTTACTGTGCACTGACTGCACATTTTGACATGCTCTTAGTTTCTAGCGCTGTTAATCCAGCACCTTTCATTAGTACTAAACAGTTCATTTAAAAGAAGAAATTTGACTTTGTATGGGATATCGGCCAGGGCTGGGTGAGATTTAGAAGATGCAAAAACACATTTCAGGGTATTTTCAGAGCTGCAAGCAGGGACTTAACTGTGAGCCTACCACAAATATCATATAATGTCAACATGCAGTGTTGGTCACAGAATATTAGAGAGAGAAGGTGAGTGAGGTAATATCTTTTATTGGACCAGTGTCTGCTGGTGAGAGAGAGATGCTTTTGAGTTCTGTGTAAGCTTGAAAGCGTCTCTCTCTCACCAGCAGAAGCTGGTCCAATAAAAGATATTACCTCATCCACCTTGTCTCTCATGCAATGAATGTCAAGATGGTGACTAAAGCTCAGTGTGATTCTTTGAAAATGTTTGACCAAAGGTCTCTTAAGGACTTTTCTGGCTTTTAATATAGTTGTGAAATTGCCATTGTCATTTTACTTCTGGTGTACTTTTTTTTTTTTTTTTTTTAACTCCGCTGAGCTGTCAGTAGTAACTTAACAAAGCAGAATCAGAGTCAAGTGCAGTGGAAACAAAAATAAACATTTGATTTCAGTTCCAGTGTTTATTTTCACTCTAAGACTTTAGCAGCCCTTTAAACAAACCCAAACAGTTGAGTTTAATTCTGTGAAAGTTATGATTATTCCAAGAGCAACACCATCTTCACTCCCAACTAATGACAAATAAAAGATGCACTCCCTTCCAATCCTTGTAACAAAGCCCAATGCCAACTCTGTCCACATATCTATTCAAGTGACATCATCATAGGACCTAATGATGGCTCGTTCACCTGCACATCTACCAATGTAATATATGCCATCATGTGCCAGCAATGCTCCTCTGCCATGTACATTGGCCAAACCGGACAGTGTCTCCGCAAAAGAATTAATGGACACAAATCTGACATCAGGAATCATAATACTCAAAAACCAGTGGGAGAACACTTTAACCTGTCTGGTCATTCAATGACAGACCTGCGGGTGGCTATATTACAACAGAAAAACTTCAAAAACAGACTCCAACGAGAGACTGCTGAGCTGGAATTGATATGTAAACTAGACACAATCAACTCAGGATTGAATAAGGACTGGGAATGGCTGAGCCATTACAAACATTGAATCTATCTCCCCTTGTAAGTATTCTCATACTTCTTATCAAACTGTCTGTACTGGGCTAACTTGATTATCACTTCAAAAGTTTTTTTTCTCTTACTGAATTGGCCTCTCAGAGTTGGTAAGACAACTCCCACCTGTTTATGCTCTCTGTATGTGTGTATATATATCTCCTCAATATTTATTCCACTCTGTATGCATCCGAAGAAGTGGGCTGTAGTCCACGAAAGCTTATGCTCTAATAAATTTGTTAGTCTCTAAGGTGCCACAAGTACTCCTGTTCTTTTTACTCCCTTCCAAGTTTCCTTTTAATGTTCAGATGATAATGTCCTTCACCCAGAGAATTACCAGTTTCCAGTAAAGTGATGTTTTATTGAAATGCTGGGCATATTTTGCAAGTGGTGAGACTCTTCTGCACTCAAACTGTTTAATAAAACATGATTATTTGAGTTGCCATGAAGTTTCCATTAGGTACTATACAGTAAATATCTCAAACTGCCTTATTTTCTATAGATAAAAACAACATTATGGTTTGTTGGTAAGGTCTCCCATCGACAATGCAGCAGTATTTAAGGAGAGTGATTTTAGGGATTGTAATATAATAAGTATGTATGTAAATATTTTCATTTTGGCATTTTTTCATTTGGGAATCTTCTACATGGATAGGTCATGTGTATTTTTGTGTGTGAAACTTTTAAACTGCTTCTGTTATATTTGAGTAGAATATATCTGCTCTTGTGCTGTATGCGTGTGTAAGGCCAGGGAGAATATAACTGCTTTTCTGGTGAATGTACCTTATAACATGTCCAGGTGGAACACAGCTGCTGTGCTGTTTGAATGCACTTTGTATCATATTCTGGAAGCATGCTTCTGGGACTTGATCAAACAAAAGTTCACCAAAGTTGCTCTTTCTAAAGACTTTAGTGGGCTTTGAATCAGGCCTCTGTGATGCTGGTAGAATGTACCACGTAAAACACTCCTGTCGTGCTGCCTGGAAAATGCCATCTACCAATTCCCCTGATTTCAGAAGAAACTTGAGAGGCACTGGATCATTATGCACATTTGTATCCACCTAGAAGAAAAGGAACAAAGGCATACAAATATAAAACAGGAGTTACTGTGTGTTTTCTCAGTCAGAAATAATAAATATTCAACAATAGGGCCAGCAAATATAGTAATACCATCAAAGTGTATGTTGTCCTTCAAAATAGTGCCAGCAAAACACAACTGACTTTATTCCGGCTTTGTGTCTATAACTGGGGGTTGAATTTTACGACAAACTGGGATATCCAGTTTTTTCTGGTATGTGGGAAATGCTTTATTACACCCTGTTTTGTTGGGTTTCATAGTAGAGTTTTGGGAATAGTGCTCCTGCTGTCCTATAACCATGTATTGAAATTGTTAGAGACCCCTGCCTTAATTATACCACACATAGAAAGCATGGCAATAAATTGGCAAAAACACCATTTGTTTAAGATACCATGGTTTGAGGATATGGAAGAGAGAGTTTCAAAATGATATAATAATATATCAAAATGCATATTTTATTACATTTTTTTGTCTTTTATTGTTTCAATTAATTTTATTTATATTCATATACATTGTTTGATGCATTACACCCTTCACAAAAACTATAAAACAACCTAGACTTTAATAGATATATTTCATCTGTGTATTTTACCCAAGAGCAAAGAGTGTGAGATCTCTAATATTTTCATATTTTATTCATTCCATATACTTTGTCAGTTTATGTAATAAAATATATTTATATTTTGTGTGTCCGTTCATCAGAAACATTTTTTGCTGTGAGAGAATAGTGTTAATCAAAGCAAGTAATTTATGCATTTGGAAATAGGCTCCCCTGTTGGTAATCCAAGCAAAGTAATTAGTGTTTATTACTGTGGAAGGCTAAAAGTATCAGGAATTCATTTTATTAATTGTGGGAAGCTGATGTTTCAGCGTTCAAAAATATAATGTCCCTAGCCAACTGCACTTGACTCTAGCCTTCATCCTATAGATGAAGTGCTACCTCTGCAGTTTAATGGCCACCGCTTGATTACAGCATGTTGATCAAGCAGATGTAGGGGAGAAAGGGGAGTAGTAATTTTAAACTGTTGGATGCTGAGTAAATTCATTTAAAAATACTAAAAATATTTACCCTATAGAACAAAAATGGAAGACCAGCTCTTACTAATTGTTTCTCTTATTACCAGTTCAGGCATGTGACCCCCACTATTTTAGTCACAGAGGTTCTTTTATATACCTCAAGGGATACCGTGTTTAAAATAAAGCAAAATAATCATAGTTATTAACCATGGATATTTTATTATTGAAGAAAGGGGAAAGAAAACCTTAAACCAATATAAATGACAGAAAACAAATGATAAACTGGTTACTTCCATTACAATCTCTTCTGTACGCCTCTCCATGGAGAGCTTTTAACAGAAATTACACCTTTGAGAGTGGATCTGCCTCTGGGGGCATTCTTCATTTGGTAAGTTAAGACCAGAGTATATTGTTACCTATGTTCATTGTGAGCCCATCTTAGTATCTTATAGATACTTAAACTGTTTATAACTGAGCAAATAATTTGTTTAAGGAAAGGTGGCTGCTGTCTAGTCTGTCACTGATAACATAACCCATTTATAATTGGGCAAAGTAAGCAACCTTAACTAAATCCTCTGAAATCAAAGAAAATATTTAAATCAGTTACTTTAAAAAAAAGCCATTTAAGGAACTCTCTTAAGACAGGCCCATTATGAATATTCAGAATGTTAAATCCAGTTAAATCCAACTATTTCTCTGTTATCATTGTTTAGTCCGAGGCTCCTCTCCAGGTTTTATCCATTTGGTGATTAACAGGAGAAACGATTAGTATAATAAATTACAATAGGATTTCCATATGCAAATAAAATCATTACAATAGTTTTAAATGTAATCCCTTGGCATTGTCTTTGTTTAATTTCTCTCACCGATTTATGCCGAAGTCTTGGAGTGGTTTACCTTGGGTAGGTTTCTTCTTGAGTCTTGGCGGTCTATGGCAGGTTGCTCATAGAGATGGACAGGATGGGCTGTGTTGGGTGCTGTTTGAGCACTGTAGCAGAGGGCACGTGATGAAGTGTGCTCACTTCAGAGTTTTTGTACTCTTCTCCTCCCTATTTCCATGGAATTATTGGAAAATCCTCCTCTTTCAGACTTGTTTAAATGTAATGCTAATTGCTGTAATTCTTTCACTGCCTCAGTACTTTCAGGGGATGTCCTTAGGACCCTCTTCATCTTATGAGCAAGTAGTTTTGTTAATGCATATATGCATTAGAGTTGTAATTCTTTTTTTGACAGTTTTATTTCCTTTGTCTTTATGGCAGGAAATTCTCAGAACTCTTTCTTTATGTTGAGTCTGAGATATTTCTTTAGTTTTATTGGAGTTCAAAAGGATTTTTTTTATTTAAAAAAAACGAGACCAAAGACTCCTGTTTTTTATAGTCAGGATTTTAGTTCTCAAAACAGGTTTTTTTTTAAATTAGTAATTCCTAAAGAGCGTCTTTATCTTAGAATCATATGAGGGGAAGGGACTTCAGGAGGTCATCTAGTCCAGTCCCCTGCAGTCATGGCAGGGCTAAGTATTATCTAGACCAGGGGTCGGCAACCTCTGGCACGCCGCTCACCAGGGTAAGCACCCTGGGGGGCCGGGTCAGTTTGTTTACCTGCCACGTCCTCAGGTTTGGCCGATCGCGGCTCCCACTGGCCACGGTTCGCCGCTTCAGGCCAATGGGGGCTGCGGGAAGCTGCGCGGTCTGATGGATGTGTTGGCCGTGGCTTCCCGCCACCCCCATTGGCCTGAAGCGGTGAACCGTGACCAGTGGGAGCCGCGATCAGCCGAACCTGTGGACATGGCAGGTAAACAAACTGGCCCCGCCCAGACTAAACAAACCCAATTTTTTCAATCTTCCCTCAAAAGTCATGTTTTGTAGACCTTTAATCATTTTTGATGCTCTTCTCTGGACTTTCTCCAGTTTGTCCACATCTTTCCTGAAATGTGTAATCAGCATGGAGTAGACAGGAAGAATTACTTCTTGTGTCTTGCTTATAATACCCCTGATAATACAGCCCAGAATGATGTTTGCCTTTTTTTTCTTTTTGTCCCAACAGCGTTACACTGTTGACTCATATTTAGTTTGTGATCCACGGTGACCCCCAGATCCCTTTCCGCAGTACTCCTTCTTAGGAAGTCATTTCCCATTTTGTAGGTGTGCAACTGATTGTTCCTTCCTAAGTGGAGTACTTTGCATTTGTCCTTATTGAATTTCCTCCTATTTACTTCAGACCATTCCTCCAGTTTGTCCAGATCATTTTGAATTTTAATCCTATCCACCAAAGCACTTGCAACCCCTCCCAGCTTGGTATCGTCCGCAAACTTTATAAGTGTACTCTCTATATAATTATCTAAATCATTGATGAAGATATTGAACAGAACCGAATTCAGAACTGATCCCTGCAGGGCCCCACTCATTATGCCCTTCCGGCCTGACTGTGAACCCCTGATAACTACTCTCTGGGAATGGTTTTCCAGTTACGCACCCAACTTATAATAGCTCCATCAAGGTTGTATTTCCCTAGTTTGTTTATGAGAAGGTCATGCAAGATAGTATCAAAAGCTTTCCTAAAGTCAGTATATACCTCCTCTTCTGCTTCCCCCTATCCACAAGGCTTGTTACCCTGTCAAAGAAGCAATTAGGTTGGTTTGACATGATTTGTTTTTGCTGACTGTTACTTATCACCTTATTATCTTTTAGGTGTTTGCAAATTGCTTAATCATTTGCTCCATTATCTCTCCCGATACTAAATTTAAGCTGACTGGTCTGTAATTCCTTGCATTGTCCTTATTTCCTTTTTTATAGATTGGCACTATATTTGCCCTTTTCCAGTCCTCTGGAATCTCTCCCGTCTTCCACGACTTCTCAAAAATATCTCCTCAGTCAGCCTTGAGTCCTTGAGTATTCTAGAATGTATTTCATTAGGCCCGGGTGACTTGAAGACATCTAACTTGTCTAAATAATTTTTAACTTGTTCTTTTCCTATTTTAGCCCAATGTTCACTGCCATTCACTATGTTAGATGTCCAAACTGTACTATCCTCCTTGATGAAAACTGAATCAAAAAGGTAATTTAGCACTTTGCTGTTTCTACATAAAATAGTTTTTAAATACGTTGTTGATTCTTTATAACAATTTTGGGAGATATTCTTCTTGTCTTCCTGAATTAGGTGAGAGAGTAGCTTGACTGCTGCCAGTAATTAATGAATTCCCCACTAATATAAATATTCTATATTTAAATGGCTTATTGTTTTAGTAATCAGTTTAGCAAGGTCATTAGATTTCAGGTTGGGACATAAAGCTTTTTACCAGTTAGATAGCAATGATATTAGGAATTGTATTAGGAGCTTTGCATTTAGCTAACTAGTTACAAATATGCATTTCACAAAGGTATTTGCCATTTTTAACATAAACAAAAGATTTTAAAAATTTTCCAGCTACACTTTTTCCCTAGAGGCCTTTCTTTGCAAAGCGGGGAGGTCAGGACTCACTTACCCTTAGGTTTTTATGGTTTGATAAGTATCTGCAGTGTTACTTCTCTTTGAAGTTCTTTTAACCAAATTGTGTTTACCAGTTGCAGTCTTTACAGTTAAAATATTCACAGCACCAATCACAGCAACCAAACTTACATCAGTTTTTCTAAACACAGTATAAAAGAAATTGGTATAGAAAGTTAAAGCACAATAAAGTTTAAAATGCAGCTTTTCTCAATTTGTATGCAAGTATAAGATCCATAATATAAACTCACAAGGCCCTGCAAAATCTAGTTCCTCCCTACATCTTCGCCCTCATTTTTCCTATATCGCCCACTGCTACCTATGGTCCTCTGTCATTTCTCCTTACTGCCCCTTCATATACTCTCAGTTCATGCCTTTTGTCTACCACCCCTTAAACTTGGAAGTGTTTCCCCCGTTTGATGTATGCTAAGTGCTCTCAGAAAATCCCATCTTCAAATCCTCCCTAAATCCCTGTTTATGAAGCTTTCCTATACTGATCTGTCTACATATTTTCCTATCTATACTCATATCTGGGCTGCTGTCGAGTCTTCTGACTTGACTGTTCTACACCGGGCGGGCACTACGTCTAATTATGTTTTGTAAACTATCTTGTACATGTATGTCTTGTACAAGGGCTGCCAATGTAAATATAAAACGATGGTAACAACATTGCCGCCAGCTATTAAAATATCTGAGTGTCATGGGCTCTTCCTGAACTGAACTAAACTTGACATGTACCATGCATATAATATGAAGAGTTAAATGCCCAGCTAAAGAGAGATCTTCTCATCCTCTGTCATTGAATGACCTGTTACGCTCCTTCCCACCCCGATACATGGGATCGGATTTTTTCTATTGGCCCACAACTTTCTCTTACCACGTTTGTCCTTTCCTGACTCCAGCCAGCTGTAAAGGGGCTTCAATGGCATTTTGCAGGCTTTATGTTAAATAAGTCTGACCCTGTAGCCAATGGATTCAGTTCATTGAACCAAGAGGGGGTCTTGTACTTTTATAAATGGTTATGTCACACTTCAGTACTGAGAAAGAGAACAGAATCTCTACCGCTCCTTTATTTTGCTTGTTCCTTGTCCTTGTATCAGAGGGGTAGCCGTGTTAGTCTGAATCTGTAAAAAGCAACAGAGGGTCCTGTGGCACCTTTGAGACTAACAGAAGTTTTGGGAGCATAAGGTTTCGTGGGTAAGAACCTCACTTCTTCAGAGGCAAGTAATGGAAATCTCCAGAGGCAGGTATAATATAATTATACTACTGCCTCTGGAGATTTCCATTACTTGCCTCTGAAGAAGTGAGGTTCTTACCCACGAAACCTTGTCCTTGGTTTTTCAGCTCCCTTCTAAATCAGTCTCAGTAACTGCTGTGATCTGATTATTCTGGTATTTGGCATAAATTATTGGAATACTACCAACTACCATCTTGTGTGTATTTGGCTGGCTAAACCCATTCTGCTAATGAAATTATGATCTCTCCCTCAAATGGTTATCAACTTGCTTAGATGGTTCACCTAGCACATTTTTCTCTTCCATATCTTCCTCTGTGCATATGATACATGTGTAGCCTTTACCTTGCCCTTTCTTTATGCCCATCCTTCATTAGCATATATACCAATAGTATTCAGTCTTTTTATCTGGCCAAATGTCAATGGATTTTTTAGTTACAGTACTTGCTAGCCTGTTGGAAAAGAGTGTAAGTCTGTCAAATATGGAATATATACCAATTGTGACTTGCTTCATATTTTAACTTGGTTCCCTTTGAGACTATGCCCATATGTAAACATAATACTGGCAAGCACGCATTTACCTAACTTAGGGCCTGATTCTGCTTCCCCAGTTCACACTGGTTAATACCATAAAAAGAGCCAAATTCTGCCTGGCACTTACAAAGGGGTGCACATTTATGTAAGTAGGTACCAGGAATCTGCCCACCCTAATATGGCAGATGTAAGGGCTGCCACAGTTGCAGTCCTTGTACCCAGAAGTTCACAGTGACTGATTTGTCCCTACTCCACTAAGGGCCCACAGCAACTGAAAGGGGGACGTGGAGCCATGACTCTACTCTCAAACCAGCCAAAGGGGGCTGTAATTTGCACCTCATAAAAGGGTGTGGCAGTTGGTTTGTAGCATCTGTTCAGATAGCCCTCAGGGAGCAGCCCCAATGATTTCAAAGATGATGCTACCCAGGGCTTAAATTCTCATATAGTAATTCCTGGAGTCCCCCTGACCCCCACACTCTCCCACCATCCAGGGGTCCAGATTCAGCTGCGGGGTAGGGGGTGTCAGGGCTTTAGCCCCATGGGTTTGAAAATATTTACCAGAGCTCTGCTCCAGACAGCTCCAGCTGCCACCCTAACATGTCAAGTAGTAACAATTTCAGTGGGGCTAGTATTATTAATTTAAAGGAAGGGTGGCAGATTGACATCCCTTTGAATTCATGCTTCCTAGATAATTACTGTGGGTTCAGTTGTCACTGTAAAGCATAGCCATACATTGGGGATATAGCTGGAGCAGATTACTTTTTCAACACATGTGCCTTTGTAGCCTAGGCACCCAGGTAAGGGTCAGCTACCATCTGTTTCTGTATGAATGAGTTTTACTATGTAGTAGTTTGAATTGAGCTGCAGCATTTAGAAAGGCTGTGGTTTACTTTACCACTGCAGCACACTAAAAACTGGCATCACATTATGATACATAAAGTGCATCCCCTCATCTCTGGGCCACAGCCTGTGGGGGCAAGTTAGTAATTGGCTTATATCCTGAAGCATGAGAGTTGACATCCCTGGTAAATCTTAGCCAGTGTAATGATGGATATTCTTCTTATTCATATAAATATATAGATTATTCCATATATCCCATTTGGCAAACTTCTGTTTGCGTGCTTTGATTAACAGCTTCTTCCACTGTGATTTGTTTTGAAGCACTGCTGCATTATTTGCTAACTCTGAGCAGGCTGAAATACATATTCTTTTTCTGTACTGCTGCTCCTTTTGCTGCTAATGGAACCTATTTCAACATCCTAAATATTTTTCCTACAAAACTAAATAAATACATACATACATAAATCAGGGCAAAAGCAGTCAGGAATACCCTCAGCTAAATGTACTTATTTTTGGCCCACTTTTAAATCTATGAGCTGTCAGATTAAAGAGGTCGGCTGCCTAGAGAACTAATTGTACAGATGCTTTTAAAGCACTTCTGGAGATGGATTTTCTCTTACAGAAGATGCTGTTTAATGTTTGCTGGTGTTGCTTTCTTTATGTGACATTGGTAGGGAAGCGATCTACCCACTTGGAATAATTCCAGTCAGATGTTTCTCTCTCCAGATATTTGGCTCCCAAAGAATGAAAGATAAATGGAGAAATTTTATTTGTTCTTTCCTAAAGTAAAGGGAAGATAGGTTGAAGGAGAAGGGGACATATTGAAGACTGTATAATCGTAGATAAGGTAAAGTGTTCAGTAATACAGGCAGAAAAAGAGAAGGTGCATTATGCTATGTCAGACGCACAAGTATATAAAAAAAGACAACAAATTACCCTTGATATGTCATTAATCAGTCATGTCAAAAGAAGAACTGCACACACTTTGACTTTGAGAGGAAGTATTTCTTCATAGTCTAGTGGCCATTGGTCTTCAAACTCATAGAAACATCTCCTGTGATTGAATCTTCTTTATTGGGACATGGCATTTGAGTTAATAGATTCTCTTTATGGTGATTATTGCATTACATTTAGGAGTATGAGGCATCCAGTGCATCACAGGTAGGTCATGCCAGAGTTCCAGTCTCCAATTCCTCGTACTGTGAAGAGTTATGGTTTTGTGCTACTTTGCAGTGAAGACAGAGCATCATTGAGACAACTATTCCAGCTCTGTGGGGGAAAAAAAGATATGGACTGGCTATAGAGCTTGCATATACACACCAGATGTGTTCCTCAGAAGGCTCTTTAATGTTCTTCCAGATATGGCAGAGGTTTGTTTAAATCGGTGGTTCTCAACCTGTGGTCTGCGGATTCTTAGGGGTCCACCAGTATAATCAAGAGGGTAAAGGAACATGCTAGCAACCAGAGGTCACATGGCCCCCAGCCCCCCATTTCTGCCTTCCATTTGGCCCTGCTCCCTGAAGTGCTGATCAGAGAATCATAGGACTGGAAGGGACCTCGAGAGGTCATCTAGTCCAGTCCCCTGCACTCGTGGCAGGATTAAGTATTATCTAGACCATCCCTGACAGGTGTTTGTCTAACTTGCTGTTAAAAATCTCCAGTGATGGAGATTCCACAATCTCCCTAGGCAATTTATTCTGGTGCTTAACCACTATGACAGTTAGGAAGTTTTTCCTAATGTCCAATCTAAACCTTCCTTGCTACAATTTAAGCCAATTAAGGACTCTTGTCCTATCCTCAGAGTATAAGAACGTTTTTTTTCCTCCCTCCTTCTTGTAGCAACCTTTTATGTACTTGAAACTGTCATGTCCCCTCTCAGTCTTCTCTTTTCCAGACTAAACAAACCCAATTTTTTCAATCTTCCCTCATAAGTCATATTTTCTAGACCTTTAATCATTTTTGTTGCTCTTCTCTGGTCTTTCTCCAATTTGTTCACATCTTTCCTGAAATGTGACGCCCAGAACTGGACACACTACTCCAGTTGAGGCCCAATCAGCACGGAGTACAGCAGAAGAATTACTTCTCATGTCTTGCTTGCAATACTCCTGCTAATACATCCCAGAAGGATGTTTGCTTTTTTTGCAACAGTGTTACACTGATTCATATTTAGCTTGTGGTCCACTATAACCCCCAGATCCCTTTCCGCAGTATTCCTTCTTAGGCAGTTATTTCCCTTTTTGTATATGTGCATCTGATTGTTCCTTCCTAAATGGAGTTCTTTGCATTTCATCCTTATTGAATTTCATCCCATTTACTTCAGACCATTTCTCTAGTTTGTCCAGATGATTTTGAGTTTTAATCCTATCCTCCAAAGCACTCACAACCCCTCCCAGCTTGGTATCATCTGCAAACTTTATAAGTGTACTCTCCATGCCATTATCTAAATAATTGATGAAGTTATTGAACAGAACCGGACCCAGAACTGATCCCTGTGGGACCCCACTCATTATGCCCTTACAGCATGACTGTGAACCACCGATAACTACTCTCTGGGAATGGTTTTTATGAGAAGGTCACGAGAGACAGTATCAAAAGCTTTACTAAAGTCAAGATATACCACTTCCCCCCCATTCACAAGGCTTATTACCCACAAAGCTATCAGGTTGGTTTGAGACGATTTGTTCTTGACTGTTACTTATCACCTTATTATATTCTAGATATTGGCAAATTGATTGCTTAATTATTTGCTCCATTATCTTTCCGGGTACAGAAGTTGATGTAGTAGGGCAAAGCAGGGGTGTGTCTCTTGGGCTAGCTGCTGCCTGCTTGTGGAGTCAATGGCTTTGAGGCAACCCTTTCTGATGGCAGAGGGAGATCTCTCTCTGCAGTGACATTGCAATTTTGGATTCTGCCCCACCCCTTCCCTCCTCCGCACAACCCGGGCAGGCAGGATGGCCCACTGAAATGGTGCTCTCTCCCTGCTGAGCCCCACTGTGTAGGGCTGGCCTGAGCTGCCTGGCATCAGTGCTTGCCCCCTCAAACCTGCAGTTGGAAAACCTGTCTAGGAACAAAGATGCTAATAAATTGAAGAATGTGCCAGTATGAAACAACACCATTAAAAGGCGAATTACAGATGTTGCAGCTGACATGAAAGACCAGTTGTTACACAGGATTCAAGCAAGTGGGAAATGCAGCTTATTTCTGGACGAATCTTTGGATGTGTCAGGTGAGGTTCAACGTTTGGTTTATGTGATACATTTGTGATGGGAAAATAGAAGAAGAACTGCTGTTTTACATATCACTACTGACAAAAACAACATGTGATGAGAGTTTTAAGTGCCTGAATAATTTCATGATGAGCAATAATCTAGACTGGGGGCAGTGTTATGGTGTGTGCACAGTGTTTTTGCAATGTCAGGGAGGCATAGTGGAGTTGCAAAAAAATTACAGATGCTGGACCATTTGCAAAAGTAACTTGTTGCATGCTTCACAGGGAGAACCTAGTCATGAAAGAGATGCCAGGTGACCTGAAAGATGTACTTGACGAGACAATAAAAATTGTTAACTTTATCAAAGCACATCCATTAAATGCACATATTTTTTCAGCAATGTGTGCAGAAATGGGTGAATTGCATCACAATCATCTCACTGAGGCCACATGGCTTTCCAGGGAAAGGTTTTGAATTGTGTTTTTGAGCTTCTTGAGTCTCTGAAGGTATTTTTAATCAGCAGATAAATTCTCGGAGGAAAACTGGCTTGCTCAGGGTGCTTATCTTGTGGATAGCTTTGATCACCTGAGTCAGCTTATTATTAGCATGCGAGCGTGCCAGTCAATTTTTGTCACACAGTTAAACAAAGTGACGGCATTCATTGAGAAACTGGATCTAGGGCAGAAAAGAAACGAGCATGTTTCTGCTCCTTCAAGAATCTTTGAACTTTGATGAAGTCAAGGCCAACTGCCTGGCTTTGTGCTATTATGACAGAACACATGGATTCCCTTCTTTACCAGTTCAGAACATACTTCAGCGACGTGGTAAGCAATCCTGAAATGATGTGGATCATAAATCCCTTTTTATCTACTTATGTGGAATTGCTTGAAATGATTGGTAAAGAAGAGGATGAATTTATTGAGCTGAAAAACAATACTGATATGAAATGTACCCATGAAACCATGCCTGTTGTTGAATTCTGGTTGTATGTGTCTGGTAAATTTCCCAAACTGGCTAACCATGCTCTGCAAGTCCTCCTTCCCTTTGCTACCACCTACCTTTGTGAAAATGGATTCTCGGCCCTCACCAGCATTAAAAATAACACTGTTCATGAATGAATGTTGAAGATTACTTTCGTACTTGCCTAACTGAAATTACTCCTCAATTGGATAAGCTGCGTGCTGCCAAACAAGCCAAAGGATCATGTTAGTATCAGGTAAGATGTCAATATTTTAATTTGCTGTGTTTTTTTATTTATCTGTTCAAATAATATTAATTTCTCTACAGTAATATCAATGGTAACTATTAAAGTAACGTGAAAGAAACAAATTATGAGCAACAAAATAATGAGGGAGGAGTTGGGGGTCTGCAAGTTTGTCTATTTAAGTTTACAGATCCCTGATTTAAAAAAAAGGTTGAGAACCACTGGTTTATATCAGGTTTCAGAGTGGTAGCCGTGTTAGTCTGTATCAGCAAAAACAACGAGGAGTCCTTGTGGCACCTTACAGATGAACAAATTTATTTGGGCATAAGCTTTCGTGGGCTAGAGCCCACTTCATCAGATGCATGAAGTGAAAAATACCGGAGCAGGTATAAATACATGAAAGGATGGGGGTTGCTTAACCAAGTGTGAGGTCAGTCCAGTGAGATAAATCAATTAACAGCAGGATACCAAGGGAGAAAAAATAACTTTTGAAGTGGTAAGAGAGTGGCCCATTACAGACAGTTGGCAAGAAGGTGTGAGTAACAGTAGGGAGAAATTAGTAATGGGGATATTAAGTTTAGGTTTTATTCCATCAGGTAGCATCCCTGATACCATCACGGCAATCCTGGTGGCTGAACTTTGTGACTTTGTCCTCACCCATAACTATTTCAGATTTGGGGACAATTTATACCTTCAAGTCAGCGGGACTGCTATGGGTACCCGCATGGCCCCCTCAGTATGCCAACATTTTTATGGCTGACTTAGGACAACTCTTCCTCAGCTCTCATCCCCTTACGCCCGTATTCTACTTGTGCTACATTGATGACCCATGGGAAGGAGGCCCTTGAGGAATTCCACCAAGATTTCAATGATTTCCACCCTACCATCAACCTCAGCCTGGACCAGTCCACACAAGAGGCCCACTTCCTAGACAGTACAGTGCTAATAAGCGATGGTCACATAAACACCACCCTATGCCAGAAACCTACTGACCGCTATACTTACCTATGTGCCTCCAGCTTTCATCTAGACTACATCACACAATCCATTGTCTGCAGCCAAGCTCTAAGATACAACCACATTTGCTCCAATCCCTCAGACAGAGACAAACACCTACAGAATCTCTATCAAGCGTTCTAAAACTGCAGTACCCACCTGGTGAAGTGAAGAAACAGATTAACAGAGCCAGAAGGGTACCGAGAAGTCACCTACTACAAGACAGGCCCAACAAAGAAAATAACAGAATACCACTTGCCATCACCTACAGCCCCCAATTAAAACCTCTCCAGCTCATCATCAAGGATCTACAACCTATCCTGAAGGATGATCCCTCACTCTCACAGATCTTGGGAGACAGGCCAGTCCTCACTTACAGACAGCCCCCCAACCTGAAACAAATACTCACCAGCAACTACACACCACACAACAAAAACACCAACCTAGGAACCAAACCCTGCTATAAACCCCGGTGCCAACTCTGTCCACATATCTATTCAAGGGACACCATCATAGGACCTAACCACATCAGCCACACCATCCGGGGCTCATTCACCTGTACATCTACCAATGTTATATGTACCATCATGTGCCAGCAATGCCCCTCTGCCATGTACATTGGCCAAACCGGACAGTCTTTACACAAAAGAATAAATGGACACAAATCTGACATTAGGTATCATAACATTCAAAAACCAGTAGGAGAACACTTCAATCTCTCTGGTCACTCAATAACAGACCTAAAAGTGGCAATTCTTCAACAACAAAAACTTCAAAAGCAGACTGCAATGTGAAACTCCAGAACTGGAATTAATTTGCAAACTGGATACCATCAGATTAGGCCTAAATAAGGACTGGGAGTGGTTGGGTCATTACAAAACCTAAACTTAATTTCCCCATTACTAGTTTATATCGGGTATTTTACACATACTGCCACCTAATGGCTGAACAGTATAATACAGTTTAGCATTCCCTTACATCTCCACCTTAGGTTCTATATTTCAACCATTTACAATATTTACACTATCACACTGTCTTTGAAGTTCAGAACATATCAGTCTGTTAAGTGTCTCTGAATCATACTGGCTTTCTAATTACATGACCCAAGCGCATAACAGTTTGGTCAGCTGGCTGGCTGTTAGTTGCAGTGATTGGCTGTGGGGTCTGGAATTCTTGTTCTGCATCTGCCTGCCATCTGTAGAGTTCGCTCTGTTGATTTGTTTTTTCTGAGTAACAAACTGCAGTTGTCAACGGTTTCTGTTGAACTCTCCACTGTCAGTCTCAATCCCTTATGATCTGGGCACTGAATTCAGTTTCTTTACAACAGCTAGAGTTGTCCATTGTTTTTCTCCATCCAATTTGACATGAACATGGTCACAGACTTTAGAACTGACAATTCTCTGAGTGGTGTTTTTTGTTCATAAGCTCTTTTAGCCTTTTTATCGAGTTTGGCTACTCTCTTCATGTCTTGCCACTTTGGAGATAGCTTAATTTCCAATGTTGGAACAGTAGTTCTGAGTTGTCGTCACATCATAAATTATGCTGGACTATATTTAGTAGCCGCTAGTGATGTTGATCTGTAATTCAGAAGAGCAAAGAATGGAGCTTCCTTGGCTTACTCCAAGGAATGGAGTAAGATTTTCTTGGCTGTCTGAACAGCTGTCTCACCCTTTCCATTCATATTGTGGGTAACGTGGCCTGCTAGTAATATGATCAAAATCGTATTTCATTTGAAGTGACTTAAATTTTATTGCAGTGAATTGTAGTACGTTGTCCATCACTCGCTGTTCTGGAATATTGAAGTGAGCAAAAGTGCACTTCAGTTTCTGAGAACACTGTGACATGTTTATGGCTTTCAAATGCATTATTTCTATATACCTGGGAAAATAGTCCACGATGACCAGGTAATGATGTACTCTGAATCTGCATAAATCTCCAGTTAGTCTCTTCCAAGGTTGTCTGATAGAGGTGGTGTTACTAAAGCTTCTTGTTGCTGTGTTGGTCTGTTCGTTCTGCAGTGTTCACATGCAGATACTTTTTTACTGTATGTCCTTTGTGGATGAGATTTAGGATTGCTCCTCTCATTTCATTTGGAATTGCATTGTAATTGCCTTTAATCATGAGTCCATTCCACTCATTTAATTGTCCACGCACCACAAAGTAGTGTCCCGTCACTTCCATAGTATCCCTTAGATACGTGGGCCGGCTGCCCCTAATGTAACTTAGAAATCCTTGAAGCTGCACGTCAGTCAAGGTTGCTTTTTGTAGCTGGAGTAGTCTTTTCTGACTTTGGTCTGTATGAGTCTACAGTATCCACATATGCCTTTCTGTCATCATTGAGCTCACGGGTAGTTGAGTGTAATGCTGGGGTCCTTGACAGAGTATCTGCAACAATCAGCTATTTCCCAGGAACATATTTAGCAATTGGGTTAAATCTTATTAATCTTAGCAATAGATGTTGGCATTTAAATGGTGCTTTTCTGGTAATGAGGGTTACAGTTTATTGTCTGTAAATTAATCCAGTCCACACAGATATCCATGAAAGTTCTCACATGCACATATGCTTGTCAGACTCGCCTTTTCAATCTGTGCACATTGTTTGTCTGCTTCTATGCAAGATCAGAATGTAGCTGGCTTCCACTCAGAGCCACTCACTTGCAACAGTACTCCTCCTAGGCCATTGCTGCTTGACTTTCCACGGACTTTTGTGACATCAATGAGAACTGGAGCTGTTAAGATAATTTCTTTTACCTTTTTGAAGGTGATTTCTTGATTTGGCCCCAGAGCTAAGATGTGTTGGACTTTAACAGTTCATTCAGTGGTTTTGGCACTGTAGAAATGTCTTACAGGTATTGGCCAAGGTAATTTACCGTCCCAACTATGTGTTTCAGTACTGGTACATTAATCGGTGCATTCAATTCTCAAATTGCTCTTACTTTCTCAGGGCTAGGATTGATTCCATCTGTGTCTGTCCTAAAAACTTGATTTTGGGGGTAGGTGTAAAACGCATTTTTCCTTGTTTAACTTCAGTCCAGACTGACTTATTAGGCTTTGGACTTCATGGAGGGTTTTGTTGTGTTCTTCCATTAAATATCCATATATCAGAATATCGCCCATGAATACTACAACTCCATTTGTGTTAGTAAAAATTCTGCTACCTTTCTTTGGAAATTTTCAGCTGAACTGGTGCTACCAAAAGATAACCTTTGAAAGCAAAATCTCCAAAAGAGCATGATAAATGTAGTCAGTTTGCTAAATTCCTTGAGCCAAAGACAGTGCTAGAATCCGCTCAAGGCATCCAGCTTGGAGAAAACTGTCACTCCTTTCACTTTGGGGAGGAAGTTATCCAGTGTTGGGAGGATATATTTTTTTCACCAACAAATGTTTCATTAAGTCTTTTAAGAGAGACACATTCATATTTTTCCACTTTTCTTTATAAATGGTACATTGGAGCATACTATGCTGTTGGTCAAAGATTTTCTCGAATATCCCAACCTGCTCCATTCTCTTTAACTCAGTTTCTACTTTATGAAATATTGGGATAGGAATCCAGTGAAGTGTATGTATACTCTATGGTTCAGCGTGGTCTCTTAAGGTATACTGGATCACCTTTCAAAAGTCCAGTATCACCAAATATTCCATTGAGATGTTCCACCTTGCTCGTTAGGCCTATCATGGCTTTCATGCTACAGCTATGAAGGCTGTTGGTCTGTGGTCCTTTGGTTCACACACACCTGAACATATAGCTTTTGTCTTTTAAGTTGTTTCTGTGGTGAACTGGCCCATGCAGTTCCCAGGGCTAGTCAGAGCTGTGTCAGGTGACTTCAGCTCTGGGTGGGGTTGAAGATGATTGTAAGTCTCTTCTGAGATTATTATGATTGAGTCAATATTAAAGTCATAATCTTCCCATGAATATTCAGTTTCACTCCAAGAGATAGATCCCAGAAACAATGGCTGTTGATTGTATCTAATATGAGTCAACTCCCTGACTGCAAACAGCTGCAAAATGTCCATATTTCATGCATGTATTACATCATGTGCCTTTGGCTGGATGTGCGTCATCTCTTGGGCTCTGATGTTTTTCTACACCTTGTGCATGTAGGCTGGAATTTGTCCCTCTTAACCTAGGAGTTCTCTCTCCTTGAGTCAGGGGTTTTTATGATAATGACTTTTTACACTTAAGTGTCTGTTCTATGGCTTCTAAGCTAGTTTCAGGTTTTACAAGATGCTCCTGCCTTTTGTTCTGTTTGACTAATTCAGACTTTTGCTATCTGAATAGTTATTTCTGTGGTTAAATCTCTTCAGTTGTAGCTGCTGTGAAATGTTTTCATCTGCTAACCCAATAACCAGCCTATCTTTGATATTTGCATGTTTTGCATTCCCAGAATCACAGTTTTAAGCCACTGTAAGCAGAGCTCTTATAAAACATTCAGTAGTTTCTCCTGGTTCTTGAATTCTCTAGTGAAAACTAGCTCTTCATAAACCACATTTCTCTGGGGTATAAAGTATGCATCAGACATAGCTAGACCTCTTTCATAGTCATCCTTGTGGCTGTCTTCAGTAAAGTCAAGGAATTTAAAGATGCGCTTTGCTTGCTTCCCCATGGCATAAGTTAAAGATGATATATCTAGTTTCTTTGTGCAGCTTGGTAGCAATGCAAAATCTTTTTTCCAGTCTGTACATTCTGAAGGTTTGTCAAAGCTCAAGTTCTCTGGGGCATTGAAGAGTAGCCTGTGTGATAGAGCTCTTTCTCTGCCTCGGTGGGTTCCACACTTCTGCTTAGTGGGGGAGGGATAGCTCAGTGGTTTGAGCATTGGCCTGCTAAACCCAGGGTTGTGAGTTCAATTCTTGAGGGGGCCATTCAGGGATTTAGTTGGGGATTGGTCCTGCTTTGAGCAGGGGGTTGGACTAGATGATCTTCTGAGGACCCTTCCAACTCTGATT
This sequence comes from Trachemys scripta elegans, assembly GCF_013100865.1. Classification (NCBI taxonomy): domain Eukaryota; kingdom Metazoa; phylum Chordata; order Testudines; family Emydidae; genus Trachemys; species Trachemys scripta. Next base: position 84,999,603 of record NC_048301.1, read on the forward strand.
TTCTATGATTAGGGTGACCGTATTTCTCAAAGGGAATAACAGGACACTGCATGGGGCTGGCATTGCCACTCAATTGCGGGGGAGGGATTGCTCAGTGGTTTGAGCATTGGCCTGCTAAACCCAGGGTTGTGAGTTCAGTCCTTGAAGGGGCCACTTAGGGATCTGGGGCAAAATCAGTACTTGGTCCTGCTAGTGAAGGCAGGGGGCTGGACTCGATGACCTTTCAAGGTCCCTTCCAGTTCTAGGAGATAGGATATCTCCATTAATAATTTTTTTTTTATATAGTGGCAGGCTAGGGTATTCCGCTGTCCCTCCGAATTTCCCCATGCTGCTAGTCTACACCTTGCCTGAGCAGTGTTCCTCCCGGTCTCCTTGATAGGGGGAGGGGAGCCTCTTAGTCTCTGGTAGCCCCTCCAGGCATGGGAGTGACAGACCAGACACTCAGTTCAGTCTCTCCCCTCTGGCAGTGTCTCTTCCCTCAGACCTCTGGGCCTGGAAGGGCTGTTTGCCCTGTTGGGCAGGGTTTCTCCTGCTCCTTGCCTCTGTACCTGCGGGGTTTCTCTCCTGGTGCTTATCAGTGTCTGCACTATCCAACTCTCCAGTAGCATGCCTTCCTCCCACAGCTCCTATCACGTGCCCCTATCTGGTTGGAGGGGAGGCTCTTAACAGGTTCTGGCAGGCCCCTTGACTGGCCCCAGGTGTCCTATTAACCTGAAGTAACCCCTGTTCAGTTACCAAGGGAGCAGGGATCTGCGTATCCTGGGGCTAATATACCTGCCTTCCACCACTCTCCTTTAGCCATCTGGCCTGACCCTGTCAAACATGTTAATGTCACATGTGGAGAATTACATGGTGTCAGGAATAAGAACAGGAGTACTTGTGGCACCCTAGACACTAACAAATTTATTTGAGCATAAGTTTTCGTGGGCTAAAACCCACTTCACTGGATGCATGCAGTGGAAAATACAGTCGGGTGTCAGGAGTAATGGTGTCAGGAGTAAACTCAGAATAGAATGAACAAAGCAACAAAGAATTCCTACATCCCACTTCTAACACCATATCATGCTCCTGTACCAGATATGGACTGGATACAGAGCTTGCTTATACACACCAGATGTGTTCATCATAAGATCCTTTAATGATCTGCCAGGTATGGCAGAGGTTCCTTTAAATAAGGTAATTTGCACACAGTGCCACCTAGGGGTCTGAACAGGATAATACAGTTATAGGGAAATAGAAGTGGAAGAGCTACCAAATTCCTTTCAGGTGAGCCCTCATAGTTTGATGTTGGGGTTGAGGAAAGCAGGTGAGATACTTTGAGATCCAAAGCTCTGCATTTCTGCAACCTTCCCACTGGCTGTAGGGTTCAGGAAGTGGTTCATTCCAGAGCAAGTCACCACAGTTCCTTTTTGTTGTCCTTGGTGAGAGAGAGAGAATTTTGGAACTCTGTATTCAACTTGGATAACGATCAAGGCAGAATTTCCCTTTTGTACAATGGTCAACATGCTCCTGTTTTGCTTCTAATGATTAACATACGAGTGTCAGAAGCCTCACTTCAGTTCCTGAAGTAGGGTCACCAGCCGATTGCTAACTATGCTGCAGATTTTTGGTGCGGGAGCATCAAAAGGACAAAGGAGTCAGTCCCCTTGCTCTCCATGCCTGTGTCCAATGCAATTACAGGCAAAGTCCTGCTCCAGCCCCTGTGGTCCCAGGCTGGAGCATGCTCAATGCAGATGGATTTTTGGTGAATTTAGATGCCAAACTCTAACAAGCCTCTTCTGAGAATCTGTGAACTGAGATTTTTCAGAGGCCTTAACATATTTGGGCAAATTTTCAGGGAACAGAAAAACTCACATTCCTGACATTAGGGCCACTCTTCTGCCAAATGTCAAGTCTCTGCTTCAAAGCACAGAGTTTAGATCTTCTCAATGAAATAGTTGTACAGACTTTTTACCAAGGGTGAAACTAGGTATTTTTCCCAAATCTTGTTCTAGGAGGGACTGAACAACGTTAGCGGAAACATTACAGAATAATTCAGCCTTAAGCAGAGACCTGGCATTGGTTGTTTCACCCCAAATGGTTAAAGTTTGGCAAAGTTATAAACAACTGAAATCAGGGTCCTATAACAAGAAATATTGACTTACCTTAATTTTAGGTGGTGCTACCAACTCTACCTATAATGCCTCAGACTCTTTCCCCAGCAGTTAGAGAAAGTAACCTTCAAACAAACATCTCTGCTTTCATAGCCACTATTTTCTGTGGGGTTAACAGGCTGATTCCATTCCTTACAAACCCAGATTAAAAGGATTAAAGGGTATGTAGCCAGTGGGCAGAATCACCAGCTGTGGAAGATGATTAATGCTCTTACCACTAGCAGAGTTTGTGCCTTTCCTCAGGCCGTTCTTTTACCGAGTCATAAACAAGGATAATAAACAAAAACAAGCTACTCAGAACAGTGAGTCTGAATTTCTAGAGATCTTTTTGGACAGCAGGGAGGGGAAAGGACTTGCCCTGCCACAGGTACCTGTTGCCAAAGCCTCTTTTCCTCTACCTTAATATCCTCACCCACAATCACTTATATGACAAGCAGGTGTCCATGCACTGGGGTTTGTGGAGTGCCTTTCTTCCTCACCACAGGATCGTGCAATAGCATACCACTCAAAGCATCACTATATTGACATTATCACTGTGCGATGATGTTGCAGCTCATCAGTGATGTGGCATTGTGATGATGTGACAAAATACTGATGCAGTTGTGATGCTCCCCATGGGTATCCACCTAGCCACTACTTGTTCTTAGCGTGAAGCAGTCTTGTCTGTGCCTGTAGTAGTTTCAACTCTCTGAAACTAACAGCCTCTGGGCACACAAGCACTTCCTTTCTGGTCTCTGCAGAATCAAGCCTCTTTGTGCAAACTGGTAATAGGCACACACCAACCCCCAAGTCAACTGATGTTCAGCTCCAATATAACAACCCAGCACTGAAGTACATGTATTGTAAAAACAGTCATAAGTTTATTATAGAGACAAGTGGATGAGGTAATATCTTTTATTAGACCAACTTGTGCTGGTGAAAGACAAACTTTCAAGCTACATGGAGCTCTTCTTCAGAACAACTTTTATATATGATTTTTGAGCTGTGTGTAGTTCGAAAGCTTGTATCTTTCACCAACAGAAGTTGGTCCAATAAAGTATATCACCTCATCTACCTTGTCTCTTTAATTCCTTGGGGTCAATGCAGCTACACCAGCAC